>NC_069502.1:154944138-155049138 GCF_027579735.1 Bombina bombina
ATGCTCACTAGCTGCTGATTGGTTGCTGCACATAGAAGCCTCGTGTGATTGGCTCACCATGTGCATTGCTTTTTCTTCAACTAAAAAAATTGAAAAAATTAAGCAAAATAAATAATGGAAGTAAATTGTAATGTTGTTTACATTTCTATTCTCTATCTGAATCATGAAAGAAAGATTTTGGGTTTAGTGGCCCTTTAAGCCACTAATGTCATAATCAAGCCAGCGGACAAGAGTGGTAATTAAGTTCTTATTTATGAGGTCAACTATGTATTTGAAGTAAAAAAACAACTAGGAGTTTAGAAGCAGTATACTAAACTAAGTACAAATCCAACAAAAATAATACAGTGAAATTGATGCCAAAGAATTAGCCTTTTTGGACATGAAAATCAAGAAGGAAGGAGTATCTATAGTCACAGAAAATCATAGAAAAGCGAATGCCACTAATAGTATATTGGAAGCCAGTAGTGCCCACCCTCAATTCCTCATAAAAGGTATTCCAGTAGGCCAATTTTTAAGACTAAGTCGTAATTGCTCTTCCCTTAATAAATTTGATGAACATGCAGTACCGATGATGGATAGGATCCGCAAGTGAGGCTATTCGAATAAATGTATAAATAAAATGCCTACGTCAGAGCCAGATAAAGTAATAGGGATGATCTTCTCTACCAAAGTAAACAAAAAGTGAACAACAGACAAATAAGATTCATTACAACATATAACAACCAATGGAGAAATCTCAGATATACACTTGAAAAAAATTGGCATATCTTTCACCTGGATGATAAGGTGAAAGAAGTGGTGGGAGATTATCCACTGCCTACAGCCAAAAGAGCCTCCTATTTAAAAAACAAACTAGTAAGAAGCAAGTTTGAAAAAAGCTCCTCTGCAGCAGATTGGCTCAGGAAAAGTAAGGGCATAAAAGGAAGCTTTCCATGTGGGGAGTGTGTTTATTGTCCCTATATGGAAAAGGTTCATGGGGGGGGGGGGCACCATGTGTTGGAATCCATTTGTTGGCTGTTCAGGAAGAGTATGTGTGTAGGAAGAATATGTGTGTACTCTTTTACATGGCGCTCTGGTTTTGCGCTGCAGGATTCTCTTATCTGCAGGGGGTTTCCTCATACCCCTCAACGTCATCCTTGTATGTTTCTACTAAGAGATGTTTCCTTTGTGAAGCTTGCTTTTGTGCAAGTATTATCTTTTTATCTATCTATCTATCTATCTATCTATCTATCTATCTATAATTCATTTGTAAAACCAAGAAACAATGCCACCAAACCACAAGATGGAAAGTGCAAATGAGGAGGAAATGCAACAAGATTGTTACCCAGATGTAAAAACAGTTTTTCACAGAAGATAATGGATAAATCTAAACAAAATATCCGTCCCACAAACCTGCTCTTTTTTGAATATATATTTAGCCTCATATCAACAAAATCCATAGAGGAAATGGAAAGCAAGAAGAGACTCCCCAATAATGCATTATCTGAGAGAGTAATTATTTATATAAAAACAAAATTACAAATCACCCTCATAAGAATGGTGCCACCTCCAAGGTGCTAAAAACAGTTTTCTGGAACTACTGGCAGCCTTCCAGTAGCAAGTCACGTGCTGATATCCCAATTTAGATCTGGAGCCCATCTGACAATTTATATGTAACAGACGGACTGCTATGAATAGAAAGGATTTAAAGACTCCCAATAACCTGCAATAGGCAGAATTGTCCAAACAATTAAAATTAAGGTTGAAGCAATAATAGTTGGAGAACTTTGCAACACATTTTTCTGCTCTAAATCATAAGCTTTTTTTAATAAAGCAAATGTTATTAAAAGCATCTTAAAGTTTGCACGAACAAGTCAGCATCTTGCCATCCCTACCATGCAAAATGCAAACCGCCAACCAGCCAAATCTACCACTAGAGGCTTTATAGGAACTATTCATCATTTTATACAACTGTGTTTTGTGTGAACTAGTAAAGGGTTTTGTGCAAAAATAGTATTTGTCACACGCTCCATAGGCCATAAAGCAAATTTTTGTAGCGTGGGATTTTCTTTAGAATGCTTCAAAGAAATATCTGGTTTAGCAAATTAGCAAGGTGCTTGTTGTCCTTTTTAACGGCTACAATAATATGTCATGCATGCCTGTTGTATACTGTGATAAGCTCCTGTTTCATCCGACCAAATAATTAAAATCAATAAGACAAATAAGATTGGTCCAAATAATTAAAAACAAAGTCAAAGCTGTAATAGCTAAAACAACAATTTTTTTGCATTGTGTTTCTCAGCTATAAATCGTAAGCTGTTTATTCAGGCAAATCTTAATAAATGCTGTTCAAAGAGACATGAAACCCAATATGTTTCTTTCATGATTGAGAATGCAGTTTTAAACAACGGTCCAATTTTACTTTTATTATCAAATGTTCTTCGTCTTCTTGGTATTCTTTGTTGAAGGAGTAGCAATGCAGATGAACCAATGAAAAAAGGCATATATGTGCAGCCACCAATCACCAGCTAGCTTCCTGTTATGCATTGCTTCTCTTGAGCCTACCTAGGTATTCTTTTCAACAAAGGATACTAAGAGAATGAAGCAAATTACACGATAGAAGTAAATTGGAAAAGTTGTTTAAAATGGGAAACTCTATCTCAATCATGGAAAACAAATGTGGGTTTCCTCTCCCTTCAAGGAAGTAAATCTTGTGAGATTATGTTGATATCCCACGAGACCACATCAGAGCGTAAACAAAGCACTGATGATGCTGATCAGATATGACCAACTGCCAGTCTATGGGTCCTATGTGGCCCTCTGCACTAATTTTGGTGGCCCCCAGGAAAAAGCTAAAGTAAGAATGTGTGCACTAGTTTTTGCGCCCTCAGGTAAAAGTGGAACTAAAAATGTGTCCTTTGGGGACTTCTAGTGGTCGAACAAAGAAGGTGGTCACAACTCCCAAAGAGCCCTTTAGAGGGAAGAATAGCAGAGGGTAGCAGTACCCTACAAGCTGACCTGTATCAGGCTCTGTGCAACTATATATTATTTTTATGTTTTACAGCCATACATTTACTTGTGGCCCTAAAGGCTTTTGTGGCCCCCACATCTTGTGCAGATCACAGTAGCTTAATGACAACTCTCAGAGCGTTTACTCTGATGAGCTGAATAAATGTTGAATTAAAATTTCTTTTTTTTTTTTTTTTACACAGAAATGTTCATGTGATATTTTCTAGTCAGCTTTTTACAGCTACTCTATCACTATCACTTTCAAGTGATTTTTCATATGGGCAACATATGTTAATTTATCAGTATGACGTACAATTATGTTTTCTATTAGCTGTTTAGCTTTACGTACAACTGTGTTTTTATGTTAATAAATACAAGGACAGGAAAAACCCCTTGATTTCATTTAAAAAACATCAACATCAGTAACTTAAAATCAATAGCTGGTTTAGGCAATTTATTTATGTGTTTAGTGTCCTGGGTCTCCTTAAACAACTACAATAATATGCTGTGCATGCTTGTTTCATGCATTTGTATAAGTATACTGTGATAAGCTTCTGCTTCATTCGACCTCTTAAGTAGTTTTGTTGTTTTGCTTTTCGGTGTTGGACTCAGTATGTGGAAATCTTTAATCATCGCAAATAACCTTCTGTTCGCACAAGAGCTTTAGGTACTTTGAAGCAATAGCCCCATTAATCTTAATAGACTTTCCTGCTCCTTTTCAGGTCCTGTATACAGAGAGCCTTTCTTTTCCTTTTTATTTTTTTTATTTGATCTATGTGCTGCCATAATGAATTTTATTTCAGCCCTGAGTGAGGTTTTTTTTTCTTCCTTAACTTGATATGGCAGCTCCATTCCAGCTGTCACTGAATCGCATCTATCCTGATAAGGGCTTTTAAATTATACATCTTCTGCACTAATGTAATGGCTTTTCTTAAGAAAAAATAATAAAAAAATAGAGGTGACTTTGTATGCTGGGCAGGCACGAGTTGATTGGTTGCCGTAGAAAACAGCCAACTTGGTGTCTTGTTTGATGTCAAAATTCAGTGTACGCTCACCTGTGGCAATGTTAGAAACTCAATAGTAATTGAATTCCTGACCTTTAAGGGTACATAAAACCCAGATTTTCATGATATATTTTTAAATAACTTTCCAATGTACTTCTATTGCCACATTTTCTTGTTTTCTTATTATCTTTTGTTGAATAGCAGGGGGGTAAGTTCAGGAGTGTGCACGTGCCTGCAGCGCTATAGGGCAGATTTTGCAATAATGTTTTATACGTTAACAAGAGCACTAGATGGCAGCACTGCTTCCTTTTATGTAGTGCTCCGGACATGTGCGCTCTACCTATCTAGATATATTCAACAAAGAATAACATGAGAACAAAGCACATTTTATAACAGAAGTAAATGTAAAACTTTTTTAAAATTGCATTCCCTATCTTAATCATGAATTAAAAACGTTGGGGTTTATGTCCCTTTTAATTCCTCCAGAATTGTAGTAAAGCATATAGCAAATCAGATATTTCTACAAAGACCCTAAAATGTTATCATCATATACATAAACACTGCAATGTACTTTCATTATTTATTTTGTCCCCTTTTACTGTAATTCCATTCTGAAATTGTAAGCTTTTCATTTCCTGTTAGAAATGGAAGTGTAGCACACCACACTGTTATATTCTACACAGCCATTGGCTGCACACTCTAGTGACCCTTTTATAACTGTCCATAATTGGCCACAGCAGAGAAGGTAACCTAAGTTACAACATGGCAGCTCTCATTGTTTTATAGACACTAAAGCTTTACACTTTTTTTCTCAATATTTAAAGACATTTCCTTCTAAATACAGGGAGAGTCCAGAGCTGCATTCATTACTTTTGGGAAATACAGAACCTGGCCACCAGGACGAGGCAAAGACACCCCAGCCAAATGTTTAAAGGGACAGTATACACTTATTTTCATATAACTGCATGTCATAGACTCTACTATAAAGAATACGATGCACAGATGCTGATATAAAAATCCAGTATAAAAATGTTTAAAAACTTACTTAGAAGCTCTTAGTTTAGCTCTGTTGAAAAGGTAGCCGGAAAGCCTACTGCAAGTGGGAAATAAGACACTTCCCCCTCCCCCTTCTTTTGCATATGAAAAAACCCTTTATACGAACAGGAGCAAGCTGGAGTAGGTAGCTGACGGTATTCTTTAGAGCTTGGTTAGGAGTCTGAAAATCAGAGCAATGTTATTTAAAAATAAGCAAAACTATACATTTTTTAAAAAAAAAACTTTATGGGCTATATAAATCGATCATCTACAAAACATTTATGCAAAGAAAACATGAGTGTATAATGTCCCTTTTAAATACCTCCCCCACCTCCCTAATCCCCCAGTCATTATTTGCCTTTCGTCACAGGAAAGAGTCTTCTGGGTTTCCTTCTGTTTTACTGAAGTAGATCCTTTTTCTGACTCTGAGAGCTCAGCAGGAGGTCGAGGGACTCTCCTTTGGTGTGTCCTTTTGACGGATCTGTACCTTTGGTTGGATCCGATCTAGGTTCTCTGGGAGCTTGTGCCTATCCTAGTATTGACCTTAGGGGATCGGGGTCAGGGATTCTTAAGTAGATCTCTGGATCCTTCGGTGCTGGGGAAGTTTATTTTTCCTTGTCACCTCTTCTGAGTTTGTCAATCTGTCAGGGGTAGGCACCAGGGTTCTGATTGCTCCTTTTTTGTGCTACGACTCGTTTCGTGTTTGGTCTTCTCCACTATAGGTGCTCCTTATTATGGAGTTTGAAGGGGTCTGCGCCCTTGGGTTTTGATGTATCATTGTCGCTGGTTCCTCGTTTTATTGTTGGGTTGGCAGCCTTCCCCCCATGTTTTGGTGGAGGGGTGTTGATCTCTCTGCTTTTATATTTCTTGAGGTTCCCTCTGGTTCTTCCAGGGTACCCTGGAGAAAAGGTTCTTAGCCGATTCTTGTTAGGACGGGTAGTTAGCCTGGCTGTCTAACAGTTGTGCGGTTATGGGTGAGCTCATCCGTCGCTTCTGCCCGGATATGTGGGCTCCTAAGCAGATATAGATATCTGTTTCTGTTCTATTCCTGAGGTCCTGAACCCTTGGTGTTCATTTCTTTTTGCTACAACGCGGCTGGCGGTTAGGCAGTTGCTTCCAGTTTTTGTCCTTCATGACATTAGACTTCTTGTCTAAGATTGCATCGGTTCTTGGTATCTATGTGGCATGATCCTTGAATTGTCTATTCATTGACCTGTTACATTTCTGTAATTTCTCTCCAGGTCCTAGTATCTCTTACAGTCGGGTTATCCGCCGTCTTGGGTCTTCTTTCTAAGGAGACTTTTTCTTTGGGTTCTGCAAGGGGCTACTCCCACCTTTTTTTTCTGGGTTCGTACCTCTTGTCCTTTCAGACGTCTTTAGCATAGTCTTTTGTTCCTGGGTTCTTCCTATGGAAGTGTACGGTGTTGGGAGTCTTGGTTGTTCTCCTTGTCGTGTTCATGGAGTAGGGTTTCTTCATCTGATCTCATAATCAGTGGGACTCTCGTCTCCTCAGAGGTTTGTATGTTCTTTTTGGGACCTACGATTTTGTGTGGTACCTGATGTGAGTTCTTACGGTCCTAATTGTTGGGCAGTTACTTGGTCTTACTAACTTTTTTGGGTCTTTTACTTCTGTTGAAGCAATTTTTGGGAGATGGGATTTTTCTCAGGCTGTGGTGCCCTCTGGTTGGGCTGCCTTATTGCCCCCCCCCCCCCCCCCCCATTAGCATTCAGTGTCCTCTATAGCTTGGGTTTTGTTTTCCCAAATGTAATGAATGCAGCTGTGGACTCTCCCTCTATTTAGAAGGAAAACAAAAATGATGACTTACCGGATAATTTCCTTTCCTTCGATACACTGAGAGTCCACAGCTCTCGCCCATGCTCTCTAAAGGACAGCCCTAAATTTAAATTTCTTTCTTCTGGCACCTTTTTCACCCTGATATTTCTCCTACTGTTCCTTGTTCCCTCAGCAGAATTGACTGGGGGATGAGGGAGGTGGGGGAGG
Organism: Bombina bombina; assembly: GCF_027579735.1. Classification (NCBI taxonomy): domain Eukaryota; kingdom Metazoa; phylum Chordata; class Amphibia; order Anura; family Bombinatoridae; genus Bombina; species Bombina bombina. The sequence goes on from NC_069502.1 coordinate 154,951,168, forward strand.
TATTTAAGCCTTTGGCTGGGGTGTCTTTGCCTCCTCCTGGTGGCCATGTACTGTATTTCCCAAAAGTAATGAATGCAGCTGTGGACTCTCCCTGTATCGAAGGAAATTATCTGGTAAGTCATAATTTTTGTTTTTAAAATCCATCTACATGTTATTCTCAGACTGAACTTTTCTTTGAATGCTTCATTCTATCTAGCATTTATTTAACGTCCCTTTTATGCTGTAGGCACTCAGTCTGAATTATAAAGATTATGTTGTGTTATCTGGAAGAACAATGTCCTGAGCAACATCTGTATAGAGCAAATAAAATCCTGAATTATCATATGAAATTCATGAGGTTTAAATATTTAGAAGTGCACTTACCATCCGTCAGCCGATTTTACAACACTGCCTCATTAAAATGAGAATTTGTATTGAGATCACGGTTTCTTTGTTGTTGCAGTAAATGAACGTAAATAAAAATAATCGTGTAATATGTTTGTTCTCTTATGTTTAGTAAAAGTACCTTATTGATGTGCTAATTTATCACTGATGTTTGTTTTATTTAATATCGTTCTAAGTACTTAAATCAAAGAGAAAAATATGATCTGATAAGCAGATTTTGTATAAATCAATAATATTGCAAAGTCTGGTTTTATGTATTCTTGCTCTTAAATGTGTTCATCATTATGGTCTCTCTGGTGCAATAAATGTCCTTGAATTTTACAGATAATCAGTCTATTGAATTACATGATACAGGTTAAAACACATTATAATTAGTTACAGTTTCAAAGCAAATCACATTTCTGATGTTTTTTCTTCTTTAAATAATCACAAGCCTGAAAAAGATTTTTAAATATGTACAGTTGTTTTGCTTCTTAATTCCTAAACACTACAATTTTCTTGAGTGGAACTAATTAAGGGACATCCTGATAAAAAAAAAAATGATGTTCTCTCTAATGCCCATAAGCAAAGAGTGTATATGTATGTGTGTGTGTGTGTATATATATATATATATATATATATATATATATATATGTAATATATGTGTGTATATATATATATATATATATATATATATATATATATATATATGTAATATATGTGTATATATATATATATTTATTTCTCTTGTAAAGGTGTAACCAGTCCACGGGTTATTCCATTACTTGTGGGGATATTCTCCTTCCCAACAGGAAGCTGCAAGAGGACACCCACAGCAGAGCTGTCTATAAAGCTCCTCCCCTAACTGCCACCCCGAGTCATTCGACCGAAGACATGCCCCATTCATTCTTTCATGTACACGGATCAGTCGTCCTGTTCCCTTTGCAGAGAAACAGCCCCAAAGCATAATGTTGCCACCCCCATCCTTCACAGTAGGTATGGTGTTCTTTGTTTGCAACTTAGCATTCTCTCTCCTCCAATCACAACGAGTTGTGTTTCTACCAAACAGTTCTACTTTGCTTTAATCTGACCATATGACATTTTCCCAATCAGCTTCTGGATCATCCAAATGCTCTCTAGCATACTTGAGACGGGCCCAGACATGTACTGGCTTAAGCAGGGGGACACGTCTGGCACTGCATGATCTGAGTCCCTGGAGGCGTAGTGTGTTACTGATGGTAGCCTTTGTTACGTTGGTCCCAGCTCTCTGCAGGTCATTCACTAGGTCCCCCCGTGTGGTTCTGGGATGTTTACTTACCATTCTTGTGATCATTTTGACCCCACGGGGTGAGATTTTACGTGGAGCCCCAGATCAAGGGAGATTATCAGTTGTCTTGTATGTCTTCCATTTTCTAATTATTGCTCCCACAGTTGATTTCTTCAAACCAAGCTGCTTGCCTATTGCAGATTCAGTCTTCCCAGCCTGGTGCAGGTCTACAATTTTGTTTCTGGTGTCCTTCGACAGCTATTTGGTCTTCACCATAGTGAAGTTTGGAGTGTGACTGACTGAGGTTGTGGACAGGTGTCTTTTATACTGATAACAAGTTCAAACAGGTGCCATTAATACAGGTAATGAGTGGAGGACAGAGTAGCCTCTTAAATAAGAAGATACAGGTCTGTGAGAGCCAGAAATCTTGCTTGTTTGTAGGTGACCAAATACTTATTTTCCACCATAATATGGAAATAAAATCTTTCCAAATGAGACAATGTGATTGTCTGGATTTGTTTCCACATTTTGTCTCTCATAGTTGAGGTATACCTATGATGAAAATTACAGGCCTCTCTCATCTTCTTAAGTGGGAGAACTTGCACAATTGGTGGATGACTAAATACTTTTTTGCCCCACTGTATATGTATGTGTGTGTGTGTATGTGTATATATATATATATATATATATATATTTATATATATATACACATACATACAAACACAGTCGTATGCAAAAGTCTAGGCACCCCTGACAATTTCCATGATTTGGGTTGGGTGTTTGGATCAGCAATTTTATTTTGATCTATCAAATTACTGAAGGACATAGTAATATTTCAGTAGTGAAATTAGTTTTTTTGGATTAGCAGAAAATGTGCAATATGCATCAAAACAAAATTAGACAAATATTGCATCAATATTTAGTAGAGCCTCCTTTAGCAGAAATAACAGCCTCTAGACGCTTCCTATAGCCTGTAATGAGTGTCTGGATTCTGGATGAAGGTATTTTGGACCATTCCTCCTGGCAAAACATCTCCAGTTCAGTTAGCTTTGATGGTTGCCGAGCATGGACAACCACTTCAAATCACCCCACAGATTTTCAATGATATTCAGGTCTGGGGGCTGGGATGGCCATTCCAGAACATTGTACTTGTTCCTCTGCATAAATGCCTGAGTAGATTTTGAGCAGTGTTTTGGGTCGTTGTCTTGTTAAAATATCCAGCCCCGGCATATCTTCAAGCAACTGTTTGTGGCGTGTGTTCAGAAAAGGCTTCTTCCGCATCACTCTCCCATACAGCTTCTCCTTGTGCAAAGTGTGCTGAATTGTTGAACAATGCACAGTGACACCATCTGCATCAAGATGATGTTGTAGGTCTTTGGAGGTGGTCTGTGGACTGTTTTTGACCGTTCTCACCATCCTTTGCCTCTCCAATATTTTACTTGGCCTGCCACTTCTGGCCTTAACAAGAACTGTGCCTGTGGTCTTCCATTTCCTCACTATGTTCCTTATAGCTTAAATCTCTGCAATACATTTTCTCATGATTGGATGCACCTGTCTATGAAGTTCAAGGCTCAATGGGCTCTTCAAACCAATTGTGTGTTCCAATTAATCAGTGCTAGGTAGTTAAAGGTATTCAAATCAACAAAATGACAAGGGTGTCCAAATTTATGCACCTGTCTAATTTCGTTTGGATGCATATGGCACATTTTCTGTTAATCCATTAAACCTCATTTCACTTCTGAAATATTAAAGGGACACTGAACCCAAATTTTTTCTTTCACGCTTCAGATAGAGCATGCAATTTTAAGCAAATTTCTAATTTACTCTTATTATAAAATGTTCTTCATTCTCTTGGTATGTTTATTTGAAAAGCAAAAATGTAAGTTTAGATGCCGGCCCATTTTTAGTGAACAACCTGGGTTGTCCTTGCTGATTGGACAGCACCAATAAAAAAGTGCTGTCCATGGTTCTAAACCAACAATTTGCTGGCTCCTTAGCATCGATGCCTTCTTTTTCAAATAAAGATAGCAAGAGAGCAAAGAAAAATTGATAATAGAAGTAAATTAGAAAGTTGCTTAAAAGTGCATGCTCTATCTGAATCATGAAAGAAAAAATTTGGGTTCAGTGTCCCTTTAATGTGTCCTTTAGTTATTTGATAGATCCAAATGAAATTGCTGATCCAAACATCCAATTATTTATAAATGAAAATAATGGAAATTGTCAGGAGTGCCTAAACTTTTGCATACAAATGTATATATTCTTGCATTAATGACCATTCCCCACTATTTTGTTTCTCTTACAAATAAGCTACTGACATTTTGTCTTGTGCCCCTCTCAGTCCCTGACTCCTTCTCTTGTTTACTATCCATCCTCAACTCTGTTTAGCCTCTTATATTCTTTTTTACTTCCTTGTAAATTGCTGCTTTTTTCAATTCTTTCAATCAGGGAAGATAGACCGGGCTGGTATCTCCTTGAGGCCTCGGGATACCAGGGGATCTAGAACTCTTGGATTTAATTTGGGTCCCTAAAGTTCTGACACCTAGTCCCTATTCCCACAATGTCTAGTTAAACACAGCCTCCTGATCTGGGAATCCCTGAGAAATAGACTATTGATTGACCCCCCCCCCACCCCACCCACCCTTCGCCAGTGCATCATACGGCAGGATTGTTCTAAGACCTTTTAAAAATATCCACTCGAGAGATTGGAGACTGAAGGGATTCTCAATTGTTGAGGACTTCTTTAACCAAAACCAAACTCTTGATTTGACCTCTGTATCCACCAGGTTCACACCGACCCCACCCTGGCTCCCCTTTGAATCTCTTAGAGTTCTTAGCTTCGTGAAGACCTGGGGATTTCTCACAAACTCTATTAGAAGACCTACTCCTTGGGAAACCAGCTAGAGAAGTGGGTCTAAACACCCCAAACCTCTTACAGTTCATTATAATCTACTCCTGTCAGATTTTACCCAAGGAGTACCATGGCAATTTAAAGCATGGTATAGGGAGATAGATATCAATTTTTCAGACCGAGACTGGGACACTGCCGTCTCACTCACTAAAAAGACCATACATTGTGTCACTATGGTGGAAGTATATATCAAAGTGCTTTTGAAATGGCATAGAACCCCAGCCAGACTCGCTAAAATGTTCCCCTAAACTTCATCCTTGTGTTGGAATGGATGCGGAACCATGGGAACTGACCGTCACATTTGGTGGGACTGCCCGAAATTACTCTCATTCTGGGAAGGGGTAAGGAATCTCTGCAATTCCTTAAAACTTACTGCTGAGTTATCACCTGCCAACACTTTACTACATATAATGGCAAATAACTCGCCGTTGATGTCGAGGAGAATGCTTAAATACATATTCATGGCAACTAAGTTGTGCATCGCACAAGCCTAGAAATCCCCTGAACCCAACGCCTCTCAGAAATCTAAGGGGTAGTAGACTACATGGCAAGCATGGAGAGACATTTCTTCAATGCGATTTATCAAATGGATACCTATTGGCTAATATGGGATACCTGGCTACATAAATAATAAGACTATTTAACACTGCTTTAGCCTCCATAAAATGGAAGGAAAGGTCCTCGCCACCACACGTGATGAGATGGTAGCCTTTTTTTTTTCCCCCCTCTATCTCCCCCATCTTCCTCCCTTACTTTTTCGATCCCTCTTTCCCCTTATCACCCTCCCTAATCCCCAATACTCTTTTTCCCTTTTGATCCGAGAGCAGATCCCAAATGAATAGGCTACTATAAAAAGTGAGAAAGTAATGCAACTTGAGATATAATTTGTGCCTGTGTTCAACATCACCAAAGCCTGTAAAAGAAACGATCCTGTTGAATTCATAATCGAATTTTGTTGAACATACCTCTAGTGATTGTTAAACGTTCAGATACAGTAAAAAGTATCTATGCTATTATTTTCAAGATTTGATACAATGTATACTCCTGTATTGAGTTATTCCTTTTCTTTTTGTATTGGTTGACCTAATGTATACATTCATGTTTGATGATTCTTTGATTTCTTATGCAAAAAGCTTTTCAATAAAATAATTTTGAAAAAATAAAATAAAAAATATATAGTTGTGTGTTTGTGCTTCAGTCAGTATAGATTATGATAAGCCTCATACCTATTCTAAATAATTTAGTCCTACATTTATTACTCATGTTACCATAACTTTTTTCACTGTTTGCTCCATCAGACACACGCGATGAACCCTTACATAAAATTATAATAATTAGAATACTTTCTACTCTGTAGATGCTTTTAGCTTTTTCCCTCTATTTCCAGTTATATTCCCTGCAGTTCTTGTCTGCAGCAAAATCCATGTCAGGTCACTTCCCTGCTCTAATAGTCCTTTTCCTTTAGATCATGAATGTTTTGACCTTTTGAGTAACATGTATTACATACTTTTTATAGGAATCAGGCTAAAAGCTTTATTACACATTTCCTTTTGACATTGTTTTATATGGGTCAGCTTCTCATAAGCTTTTAGCTTTTCCTAAAGAACAAAAAATAAATAAATAAGGTTTTCTGTTTTTCTCTCTCTCTATATTTATAGGAAAGCAGAGAAAATGAAAATATAGTTTTCAGCATTATTTAGAGTGAAGTGGTTTTGGCAGTTATATTTTCAGCTATGGACTTACACTCACTCATATAAAAGTAGTTTTGCACCTCGGCTATTATATTGTGAAGACCTATTATTCATAGGTATCTAAAAACGCACTCGAGCAGGACAAGAGGAAAATTGCTGTAGAGTTGTAAGACAGTAGTGGATGTTGCAAAACATTTCTTGCAGTACAAATGTCAGTAAGTGTTCTCTTATTGACACTGCTCCCTCCAGACACTAATATAGCAGCCTTTCTGTTCCTTCCCCATGATACAAAAAAAAAAGACTTAATTAAAGGGACAGTTTACAGTGAAACTTTTTCTGCTTTAGTGTGTTCTTAGTCACCTTTTTTTTTTTTTTTTCCTGGCGGAGTGTATCAAAGTGTTTATAAATAGTTCCTTTAACTTAATTTAAAGGGACAGTCTACACCAGAATATTTGTTTTAAAAGATAGATGATCCATTTATTACCCATTCCCTAGTTTTGCATAACCAACATAGTTATATTAATACCCTTTTTTTTAACCTCTGTGATTATCTTGTATCTAAGCCTCTGCAGACTGCCCCCTTATTTCAGTTCTTTTGACAGATTTGCATTTTAGCCAATCAGTGCTGGCTCCTATGAACTCAACGTGTACGAGCACAGTGTTTTCTATATGAAACACATGAACTAACACCCTCTAGATGAGAACAAAGCAAAATTGGTGATTAGATGTTGTTTAAAATTACACGCCCTATCTGAATAATATGTTTGTTTTGGACTAGACTGTCCCTTTAAAATAGCTTGTTTTGCTAGTTGAAGCCACCACCTATACTGAAAATATTAATACTTAAGTATCCTCTATAGAAAATCTAAGCAAGGAAAGGAAGAGGCAGTAAGCAGCAATACAGTTCCCAGTGAGGGGTGGAAGAGAGTCATTTTCCTTTTCAATTGCAGTCCCTAAGTATTGGCTATTATGTACAGACAGAAAAGATAAAGAGGCCTTTGAGTATTGAGAATTAGATAAGATTAGGAGCTCTGCTACTTCTGCAAGCTTAGACCATTTAAATGGGTATGCTATTGAGAACAATGGATAGAAGTTTCAGTGATCAAAAATAAGTATTTAATATATAAAATAAACATAAAGGAACCATTTCCCATTTATTTTATACTCTGCAGCTACTGTGGAAACTGTTACAGTGCAGTGTCTTTTTAATTTAAAGTCTGATACTTTAAAGGCAAATAAAAGACACAAATCAACTTTAAGAAGTGTAAAGTTAACAAAATAAATTATAATATATGTAACAAATGTAGGATTTTTTTGGTACCTTTGTTGAAACATAGCTTCTGTCCCTGAGAGCATACTGAGTTACACTCAGTGATGTGCACCCATTGAGCACTATTATGATAGCAGTGTTTGTAACAAACTTTGTAACAATGTTATACACAGAGTACTCAGTACATCTGCAGTCTGCTGAGCCTTGAACCACAGTTGAAAAGGGACATTTTACTAAACTCTTGGAAAGCTGGGGACACAGAATTTCTAAGAGGTAATACTAGCATTTACTAACACTCATGATTAGTTTTCCCAAAGAACACAGTATTATGGTTTTGGCTTAGGACTCTGTTAATAACATTGGCATTGGGCTCTGTTTGTAAATCTGTTTTAAAATGCTAGAGATGCACTTACCACAACTTAATAACATTTCAGAGCATGAAAGCATCGTTAGTAAGTCTGGCAGTGACTCTAGTGTAGTAAGGCTGAAACAGCTTATTGAGAGTGCAACGTGCGCTAAGAGGTAGAGAGAATGTATTTATTTTGGCATCTGGTCAGACCACGGTGTTGCTAACTGCAATTTCAATCAGCCATGACTATATTTAATGTGACAGATGAATGTCTGCACATCGTACTCATTATGCAGGCTAGTTTTTAAACAACTTGTTGCAGTCACATTGAAAAACAATGAGGCTTCAAAGTGCATGTATGTGAGAGACATTACCATATGTTTGTAATGATGAATATCAGCACCCGATGCTGAACTATGAGCATAGATTGTTTGCCAGGTATGCATTGTAATGTGCTCTAAATACGAATGTTTATGTAATCTGGTATATATATATATATATATATATATATCTATATCATACACACACATATATAAGAACACCACTTTTTTAGAGTTTGAGTCAGCCATTAGGTATATTCCCACAAGCCAAAATGCTGGAATCAATAAATGTATGAAATATCATAGAAATGAGAGAAGATTCATTTGTGGGAATATATATATATATATATATAAATACAAATACAACATTTGTTTTTTAGCACACCTTACAAGTTTAAATCCACATCTGGGAGTGCTGCCAATATGACCCAGTAATTACACAAACAAAAAGGTATCAGCGCACATCCATTTTCAAAAGCACAACATATTTTTTGAACTGCTGTAAAAAATTGCCTGCAAATACATCAAGAGACAACTATTCTTTTTAAATAATATTGGGAACTTAGTCACACAATATGGCCATATTTTGCTTAGCCAGTCACCACTTACAAGGCGCCCCAATTCAGCAGTTCAAAAAATATGTTGTGCTTTTGAAAATGGATGTGCGCTGATACCTTTTTGTTTGTATGTGTATGTGTATATATATATATATATATATATATATATGTATGTATGTGTATATATATATATATATATATATATATATATATATATACACATACATACACACATATATACATACAGTGAGGAAAAAAATTATTTGATCCCCTGCTGATTTTGTACGTTTGCCCACTGACAAAGAAATGTCTATAATCAGTCTATAATTTTAATGGTAGGTTTATTTGAGCAGTGAGATACAGAATAACAACAAAAAAATCCAGAAAAACACTTTTCAAAAAAGTTATAAATTGATTTGCATTTTAATGAGTGAAATAAGTATTTGACCCCTTTGCAAAACATGACTTAGTACTTGGTGGCAAAACCCATGTTGGCAATCACAGAGGTCAGAAGTTTCTTGTAGTTGGCCACCAGGTTTGCACACATCTCAGGAGGTATTTTGTCCCACTCCTCTTTGCAGATCCTCTTCAAGTCAATTAGGGTTTTGAGGCTGACGTTTGGCAACTCGAACCTTCAGCTCCCTCCACAGATTTTCTATGGGATTAAGGTCTGCAGACTGGCTAGGCCACTTCAGGACCTTAATGTACTTCTTCTTGAGCCACCCCTTTGTTGCCTTGGCTGTGTTTTTTGTCATTGTCATGCTGGAATACCCATTCCCGACCCATTTTCAATGCCCTGGCTGAGGAAAGGAGGTTCTCACCCAAGATTTGACGGTACATGGCCCCGTCCATCCTCCCTTTGATGCAGTAAAGTTGTCCTGCCCCCTTAGCAGAAAAACACCTCCAAAGCATAATGTTTCCACCTCCATGTTTGATGGTGGGGATGGTGTTCTTGGGGTCATAGGCAGCATTCCTCCTCCTCCAAACACGGCGAGTTGAGTTTATGCCAAAGACCTCAACTTTGGTCTCATCTGACCACAACACCCAGTTCTCCTCTGAATCATTCAGCTGTTCATTGGCAAACTTCAGACGGTACATGTGTTTTCTTGAGCAGGGGGACCTTGCGGGCGCTGCAGGATTGTGTTACAAATTGTTTTCTTGGTGACTATGGTCCCAGCTGCCTTGAGATCATTGCCTAGATCCTCCTGTGTAGTTCTGGGATGATTCCTCACCATTTTCCTGATCATTGAAATTCCATGAGGTGTGAGATCTTGCATGGAGCATTCAAAATACAAAGTTATGAAAGTCAGCTACATCCACAGTACAGCCCAAATGATGTGTACCAGGAGTGTCCTTGGATGCCTTTAAGGATGTAGGAATGAGAGGTAGAGTGTATGAAGTGAGGAAGTGTAGGGAGCACACAATGACGATAAACGTCCCCAGTAGCGTCCAGGGGCGTGATCCGATAAAGATCGTAGTTTGCAGGGCAAGCGAGGGAACCACCGCTTACCCGCAGTTTCAGCTCGCAACTCGAGCTATCCTATATACGGCGCCGTCAGAGGCTAAAGTGCCGTAAGTCTGACAAACCAGCAATGTCCAGAAATCTGCGTAAGCACAAATTTCTGGAGTCGCCAGTGACTTACGTCACTTTAGAAACTGCCGGCGCCTACAAAACCTGACTAAGTTATTAAATCTCCCGTACTGTCTAACACACCTCCCAAACATAGCCCGACACGTCTAACCCTCTATCCGCTATCCCCCCTCACTATCCTAACAATAAAAAATATATTAACCTCCCGACGGCTGCCAGACATGAGAAGCTATCGACACTGTTGCCGCCGCGGAAACCAGAGTGGACAGAAGGTGAATTGAATCTGCCTAAGACGGAATCCGTTTGCTCTATGTTGAGTGCCACTGCAGAGAGCTGGAACACGGTCATGGCGCTGAAACCGTTTGCTTCTCACCATCGCCTTGTCCCGGAGAAGGAAAGATTGAGTGTTCGAGCAGCAGGTCTGGACATTCTTAAGGGAACTTTTCCTCTTCCTTCTGCCTTTCTAACCACTCACTGCAGCGGCCGGACTTTTGATCCAGGGGGCTCCCAGGTATGTTGGACACCGTGGCTGGCTGCAAGAGACGCTGTGCGGTATAGACATTTTCACAACAGCTGAGAACATGCAACGCAGAGCAGGTCTTTGTCTCTGCAGGGCCCGAGGTTGGTTAAGGGTCTTTGTCACACAGGCCAAGTTCGGACCTTTGATCTATGTACAACGGAACTGTGCATTAGCTTTGTTTCAGAAAATTGGCACCTGAAATTGAACGATATGTATTATTACCTTCCTTTACTTTTCTTTTTGGCCCCTGGCAAGTTTTATTTTTTAAACTCTCAGTATAACATGGGACTGCTGTTTCTTAAATTTGAGCCCCTATAGTTTATGTATGAGGTAGCACTCTGTACTCTATTAGCCTAATGTTGTCACTGTTAAAGCTGTGAGTGTATGCTGGGGATTTCTAAGCTAATGGCCTAAGCTCCTCGATAAATACTGTTTTGTTTTACAAGGGTCACATTTCCTACACCATATACCTTTTGCTCTTATGTTATGATATACCTCTACTCTACCCTATAAATCCATCAAAAGCTCATGTATCAAATTTTAAAGTGCTTTTAAATAACATCTATTTATTGAGGATGAGGTTTCATGTTCAGACTGTCGTTTATCATCATATGCCCTGGGGAGGTTGACTGTGGATTTATGCAGCTCATCCCATCCTCCATCAAAGCTGAGGGTTACAGTTATACATGTATCAAGGTTGCTAAGAATGTGCATAGCATTTGTCCCTAAATTGGTGTAGTAGTGTTATATTAGTGTTCTGGAGATCTTTATATTCATCCCTAGCTACCCCAAACCCTAGATGAGTAAGTAGTAAAATGTGAGCTTGCATATTAGGTAATATAACTAGTTGACTTAGCTCCTACACCCCCATAGCACTCCATATAACCGAACCTTGCCTCAATGTTTTACTTGGTTTCAACCTCATATTGTGATCAGTTTTCACGTTGACCTTATGCCAGTTTGAATGGCCCCTTTTAACATCTATGCCTAGTCCAAACCTGTTGGGAGGTAGATGCAGCACTAATAAGGTCTCCCTGGGGTGTTATGCGAATTATATAGAATTTATAGTTTGCTACTGTTATTGCAGAACCAGCACAGCTTGAGTTTGAATGAGAGGACATATAATGTGGATTGGTGCATTACAGAGTTTTTTTGTCCAATTATATATTTTTAGCATATATCAAGTCTGCAATGACTGTGCTAGTTCATAAGTTTCATTTGGGGCCCAAAAGTGGCCCACCTTGTTATTTTATTTCTCCCCCCCTAAAATGCCCTCTTAGATTTACGTTCTCTTTCAGGAGGTCCAAGAGTGGCCTCTATTTTTTTTTACTGAGGGACATCACTTTATCTATCAATATAATTTATTTTAAGGGGATAATCCTTAATTGAAAATCTGAGGTTAACTCTTATTTTTATTTCCTTTCCTTAACTGGGCGATTATATGTACGTTTATCTTAATCTTTAAATTGTATATTGTCTTGAGATTCTCATATGTTTATGTCATTGAGATGCTCCTTGCCTGTATCATTTTTTTATAACCTCAATAAAAAATTAAAATCTAAAAAATTTTTTTTAAAAAATATATTAACCCCTAAACCGCCGCTCCCGGACCCCGCCGCCAGCTATATTAAATCTATAACGCCCTAATGTGAGCCCCTACCCCGCCGCCATCTACCTTACCTACCCCCTAAAGTGAGCCCCTACCCAGCCGACATCTACCTTACCTACCCCCTAAAGTGAGCCCCTACCCCGCCGCCATCTACCTTACCTACCCCCTAAAGTGAGCCCCTACCCCGACGCCATCTATCTTACCTACCCCCTAAAGTGAGCCCCTTACACCGCCGCCATCTATTTTAAAAATATTAACCCCTAATTTAATCCCCCTACACCGCCGCCAGCTATATTAACCCTAATTATATTAGGGTTAATATAGTTAATATAGTTATTATATTATATATATTAACTATATCAACCCTAATTATATTAGGGTTAATATAGTTAATATCGTTATTATATTATGTATATATATTAAGTATAATAACCCTATCTAACTCTAACATCCCTAACTAAATTCTTATTAAAATAGATCTAATTAATATTAATATTATTAATTAAAATATTCCTATTTAAATCTAAATACTTATCTATAAAATAAACCCTAAGATAGCTACAATGTAATTAATAATTACATTGTAGCTATTTTAGGGTTTATTTTTATTTTACAGGTAACTTGGCATTTATTTTAACTAGGTACAATAGCTATTAAATAGTTAATAACTATTTAATAGCTACCTAGTTAAAATAATTACCAATTTACCTGTAAAATAAATCCTAACCTAAGTTACAAATACACCTACACTATCAATAAATTAAATAAACTACAAATATCTAAACTAAAATTCAATAAAATAAACTAAACTAAATTACAAAAAAAAACAACCCTAAATTACAAAAAATAAAAAAAATATTACAAGATTTTTAAGCTAATTACACCTATTCTAAGCCCCCTAATAAAATAATAAAGCCCCCCAATATAAAAAAATTTCCCTACCCTATTCTAAATTAAAAAAGTTCACAGGGCCTTTTGCAGGGCATGCCCCAAAGAAAACAGCTCTTTTGCCTGTAAAAGAAAAACACAATACCACCCCCCAACATTACAACCCACCACCCACATACCCCTATTCTAAACCCACCCAAACCCCCCTTAAAAAACCTAACACTACCCCCCTGAAGATCTCCCTACCTTGTCTTCACCCAGCCGGGCAGAACTCTTCATCCGATCCGGGCGATGTCCAATCAAGCGGCAGAGAAGTGTTCTTCCATCCGGGCGATGTCTTCAATCAAGCTGCAGTGAATTCTTCTTCCATCGGGCGATGTCTTCAAGCAAAGCGGCATCTTCAATCTTCTTTCTTCGCTCCACCGCCGCGGAGCATCCATCCTGCACGAAGACTGAACTAGGAATGAGGTACCTTTAAATGACGTCATCCAAGATGGCGTCCGTCCAATTCCGATTGGATGATTCAATCAGCCAATCAGATTTTTCTACCTTATTTCCTATCAGCCAATCGGAAATAAGGTAGAAAAATCTGATTGGCTGATTGAATCAGCCAATCGGATTCAAGTTCAATCCCATTGGCTGATTGGTTCAAATAGTTAAAATAAATGCCAAGTTACCTGTAAAATAAATATAAACCCTAAAATAGCTACAATGTAATTATTAATTACATTGTAGCTATCTTAGGGTTTATTTTATAGGTAAGTATTTAGATTTAAATAGGAATATTTTAATTGATAATATTAATTAGATCTATTTTAATAAGAATTTAGTTAGGGATGTTAGAGTTAGATAGGGTTATTATACTTAATATATATATAATATAATAAAGATATTAACTATATTAACCCTAATATAATTAGGGTTAATATATATAATATAATAACTATATTAACTATATTAACCCTAATATAATCAGGTTTAATATAGTTAATATAGCTGGCGGCGGTGTAGGGGGATTAAATTAGGGGTTAATATTTATAAAATAGATGGCGGCGGTGTAAGGGGCTCACTTTAGGGGTTAGGTAAGATAGATGGCGGCAGGGTAGGGGCTCACTTTAGGGGGTAGGTAATGTAGATGGCGGCGGGGTAGGGGCTCACTTTAGGGGGTAGGTAAAGTAGATGGCGGCGGGGTAGGGGCTCACTTTAGGGGGTAGGTAAGGTAGCTGGCGACGGTGTAGGGGGTTAGACATTTATTGTAGGTGGCGGCGGGGCCTGGGAGTGGTGGTTTAGGGGTTAAATACTTTATTAGGGATTGCGGCGGATCGCGGTTGACAGGTAGATAGACATTGCGCATGTGTTAGGTTTTATTTAGCAGGTAGTTTAGGGAGTTACGGAGCTCCAATAGACAGCGTAAGGCTTACTACGGCTGCATTTTGTGGCGAGGGGAAAATGGAGTAAGATTTCTCCATTTTCGCCACGTAAGTCCTTACGCTGTATATTGGATACCAAACTGCGCGGGTTTGGTATACCTGCCTATGGCCCAAAAAACTACGGGCGAAGGCAGAAATATACGGGCATAACTTCTAGGTTACGCCGTATATGTGATACCAAACCAGCTCAAATTTCGGCGTCGCCGGATTTTGCGGGCGACTCTGCATCTCGGATCGGGCCCCGGAAATTAATGTCCCAAACTTAATCAGGACGCTTCACTTACCGCCCTTTGTAATGGGACATCTGTGCAGCAAAGCAGGGACTATTCGTCTGCGTTCCGGAACGACCTCCAAACCAGCTGGCAAACGCTCGTTATACCTCCGTCTCCCCGGGCTCCGTGTTGCTTCCGGAAAAGCATAGCCGGCACTGCTTCCATAAAACGTTGAATCTTTATTAAGTCACAAATTAAAAGCCAGGTAAAAAAACAGAATGATCACGCCTTACATGTTTTGCTTAACTTGCCTTACTCATAAGCGTGATCTAGGATAAAATATTGCTAAAATATATATGGCATACCTTAAGCTTAATGAATCTTAATAATCATGGGACTGAATTAACTATACACTGGGCTAAAGGTGGACTAATGCAGTTACAGGTGAAAAAAACAAAACAGAAAGGGAAACAATATGTATGTAGTATTTACATATGCAATCATTAAACAAATATAACTCTAAATAAAAATATTACAACATTTGACACAAGCAATATTTATGATACAATGATTGACTTATGATGAGTTGTGTGTTGCAAATAAGTTGATAATTCATAAACTCAGATATACTGCTCATGTCATTAACTCATAGCACATCTCAAAAGATTAAGTCAAAAAAGAGGATGATTAGAGGGAAATTCTCAATAGATATAAAGTTGGGAACCCATAGACATGGGAACTATATCCCAAAATTGACTACTCACTACTCCATGACTAAATATGTTTAATGGTTTACTAGTAATTGTCTTATGTTTGAAAACTAAGAAGGCATGGCAAAACACAAGAAACCAAAGACAAGAGAGGAGGGAGAAGCCAATTTAGTTATCGTGTTCTTAAAAAGACGTTAGAAGCATAAAGTCCCATATGTTCAAATAATTATAATCTTTGTATAAATTTTACATACCAAATATTGAATGTTCAGATGGGTTGAATCTATATATGAGGGACAGAGGTAGTATATGAGGAACAGAATAATGCTTGTAGTATAAGAGGTAATAACCAAACCACACTAGATTATTCCCAGAATTTTTTTTTTTATATAATTTTTCTCTTGTAAGGTGTATCCAGTCCACGGGTTCATACATTACTTGTGGGATATTCTCCTTCCCAACAGGAAGTTGCAAGAGGACACCCACAGCAGAGCTGTCTATATAGCTCCTCCCCTAACTGCCACCCCCAGTCATTCTCTTACAACTCTCGACAAGAAAGGAAGTATCAAGAGATATGTGGTGACTTGTGTAGTTTTTCCTTCAATCAAGAGTTTGTTATTTTTAAACGGTACCAGCGTTGTACTGTTTTTCTCTCAGGCAGAAATTAGAAGAAGAATTCTGCCTGGAGATTTGATGATCTTAGCGGTTTGTAACTAAGGTCCATTGCTGTTCTCACACATAACTGATGAATATGGGAAAACTTCAGTTGGGGGAAACGGCCTGCAGATTACCTGCTTTGAGGTATGTTCAGTATTTTTATTTCTAGTGAGAGGAATAAGTTCTAGAAAATGCTGACAGAGCCTTGCGCATTTGAGGTAAGCCTGATGCAGTGATTTAACAGCGACTGGGATCATGCTTACATAACAGGGTAATACTCATATTGCTTAGTGACAAAACGTTTACATGATTTCAGAAATAGGACGTTTTTTCTCTGAGGGAGATAAGTCTTTATTTGGGGCCTAGTTTCCACATGGCTAGTCAGATACTCCTAGGAGTATTTTCTTAAGGCCCCTCTGACATCCAGTACATGGTGGGAGGGGCCTATTTTAGCGCTTTAACTGCACAGTTTTAATACAGACTGAGACATCCAGCTTCCCTAGAAGAGTCCTCTGGCATCTGAGAACCATTTCAAAGGGGTTATTTCTGCACAAAATCGGTAGGAGCCTCAGCAGAGCTCAATTGATTTTTAACGTTTTTTAACGTTTTTCAATCCGGTTTGGGATCTAAGGGGTTAATCATCCATTTGCAAGTGGGTGCAATGCTGCTTTAGTCCCTTATTCACACTGTAAAAACTTCAAAGATTTTACTGTATTTTTTCACTGTTTTGCAGTTTAAGTGCTAGTTTTTTTCTCTTAAAGGCACAGTAACGTTTTTGTTTAATTGCTGTTTCACCTTTATTAAAGTGTTTTCCAAGCTTGCTTGTCTCATTACTAGTCTGTTAAACATGTCTGACATAGAGGAAACTCCTTGTTCAATATGTTTGGAAGCCATTGTGGAACCCCCTCTTAGAATGTGTACCAAATGTACTGAAATTTCTATAAACTATAAAGACCATATTATGGCGCTTAAAGATTTATCTCCAGGGGATTCTCTGACTGAAAAGAGGGAGATTACACCATCTAACTCTCCCCATGTGTCAGAACCTATAACTCCCGCTCAAGTGACGCCAAGTACATCTAGCGCGTCTAATTCTTTTACCTTACAGGACATGGCGGCAGTTATGAATGCTACCCTCACAGATGTATTTTCCAAACTGCCAGTGCTACAAGGAAAGCGAGACAGCTCTGGGGCTAGAATTAATAGAGAGCTTTCTGACGCTTTATTGCCGGTGTCCGAAATACCCTCACAATGCTCAGAAGCCGAGGCAGGTGAGCTTCTATCTGTGAGTGATATTTCAGACTCAGGGAAGGCGTTACTTCAGTCTGATTCTGAGATGACAGCGTTTAAATTTAAGCTTGAACACCTCTGCTTATTGCTTAAGGAGGTTTTAGCGACTCTGGATGACTGTGACCCCATTGTGGTTCCAGAGAAATTGTGTAAAATGGACAAATACTTTGCAGTACCTGTTTACACCGATGGTTTTCCAGTCCCTAAGAGGTTTTCGGAAATTATTACTAAGGAATGGGATAGACCAGGTGTGCCGTTCTCTCCCCCTCCTGCTTTTAAAAAAATGTTTCCCATAGATGCCACCATACTGGACTCGTGGCAGACGGTTCCTAAGGTGGAGGGAGCAGTCTCCACCCTAGCTAAGCGTACAACTATCCCCGTCGAGGACAGTTGTGCTTTCCTAGATCCTATGGATAAAAAATTGGAGGGTCTCCTTAAGAAAATTTTTATGCATCAAGGTTTTATTCTCCAGCCTCTTGCATGCATTGCCCCAGTTACTGCTGCAGCGGCTTTTTGGTTTGAGTCTCTTGAGGAGGCTCTACAGGTGGAGACCCCGTTAGATGATATTCTAGACAGGATTAAAGCTCTTAAGTTAGCTAACTCCTTTATTTCTGACGCCATTTTTCATTTAGCCAAGCTATCGGCTAAGAATTCAGGTTTTGCCATTTTGGCGCGTAGGGCGCTATGGCTTAAGTCCTGGTCAGCAGACGTTACTTCAAAGTCTAAGCTTCTTAACATCCCCTTCAAGGGACAGACCCTGTTCGGGCCCGGTCTGAAGGAGATCATTTCTGATATAACTGGAGGAAAAGGTCACGCTCTTCCTCAGGATAGGTCCAATAAGTTAAGGACCAAACAGAATAATTTTCGTCCCTTTCGAAACTTCAAGAGTGGCACAGCTTCAGTTTCCTCTAGTGCAAAACAAGAGGGAAATTTCGCCCAACCCAAACCAGTCTGGAGAACTAACCAGGCTTGGAACAAGGGGAAGCAGGCCAAGAAACCTGTGGCTGCCTCTAAGACAGCATGAAGGAGTAGCCCCCGATCCGGGACCGGATCTAGTGGGGGGCAGACTCTCTCTCTTCGCCTAGGCTTGGGCAAGAGACGTCCAGGATCCCTGGGCATTAGAGATTGTTTCCCAGGGATATCTTCTGGACTTCAAAACTTCATCTCCAAAGGGGAGATTTCATCACTCACAATTATCTGTAAACCAGATAAAGAGAGAGGCATTCTTATGTTGTGTTCAAGACCTGCTGGTTATGGGAGTGATCCACCCAGTTCCAAGGGAGGAACAGGGGCAGGGCTTCTATTCAAATATGTTTATAGTTCCCAAAAAACAGGGAACTTTCAGACCAATCTTGGATCTCAAGATCCTAAACAAATTTCTCAGGGTCCCATGCTTCAAGATGGAGACTATCCGAACCATCCTCCCTATGATCCAGGAGGGTCAATATATGACTGCCGTGGACTTAAAGGATGCTTATCTCCACATTCCGATTCACAGAGATCATCATCAGTTCCTCAGGTTCGCCTTCTTAGACAGGCATTACCAGTTTGTGGCTCTTCCCTTCGGGTTAGCCACGGCACCAAGAATCTTTACGAAGGTTCTAGGGTCCCTACTGGCGGTTCTAAGGCCACGGGGCATAGTGGTGGCTCCTTACCTAGACGACATTCTGATTCAGGCGTCGACTTTTCAAATCGCTATGTCCCATAAGGACATTGTTCTGGCCTTTCTGAGGTCTTACGGGTGGAAGGTGAACGAAGAAAAGAGTTCTCTCTCCCCTCTCACAAGAGTTTCCTTCCTAGGAACACTGATGGATTCAGTAGAAATTAAAAATTTTCTGATAGAGGTCAGGTTATCAAAGCTTCTAACTTCCTGCCGTGCTCTTCATTCCACTTCTCGGCCGTCAGTGGCTCAGTGTATGGAAGTAATCGGCCTAATGGTAGCGGCAATGGACATAGTTCCGTTTGCCCGCCTACATCTCAGACCACTGCAACTTTGCATGCTCAATCAATGGAATGGGGATTACACAGATGTGTCCCCTCTGCTAAATCTGGATCAAGAGACCAGGGATTCTCTTCTCTGGTGGTTCTCTCGGGTCCATCTGCCCAGGGGAATGAGTTTCCGCAGGCCAGAGTGGACTATAGTCACGACAGATGCTAGCCTTCTGGGCTGGGGCACAGTCTGCAACTCCCTGAAGGCTCAGGGTTCGTGGACTCAGGAGGAAGCCATCCTTCCGATAAACATTCTGGAACTGAGAGCGATTTTCAATGCTCTTCAGGCTTGGCCTCAGCTAGCTGCGGTCAGGTTCATCAGATTTCAGTCGGACAATATCACGACTGTAGCCTATATCAACCATCAGGGGGGGACAAGAAGCCCCCTGGCAATGTTGGAGGTTTCAAAGATAATTCTATGGGCAGAGGTTCACTCTTGCCATCTCTCAGCTATCCATATCCCAGGAGTAGAGAACTGAGAGGTGGATTTTCTAAGTCGGCAGACTTTTCATCCGGGGGAGTGGGAGCTCCATCCGGAGGTATTTGCCCAGTTGATTCAACTATGGGGCAAACCAGAAGTGGATTTGATGTCGTCTTGTCAGAACGCCAAACTTCCCTGTTACGGGTCCAGGTCAAGGGATCCTCAGGCAGCGCTGATAGATGCTCTAGCAGTGCCCCTGGTCCTTCAGCCTGGCTTATGTGTTCCCACCATTTCCTCTCCTCCCTCGTCTGATTGCCAAGATCAAGCAGGAGAGAGCTTCTGTGATTTTAATAGCACCTGCGTGGCCACGCAGGACTTGGTATGCAGATCTGGTGGACATGTCATCCCTTCCACCATGGACTCTGCCGCTGAGGCAGGACCTTCTACTCCAAGGTCCATTTAAACATCCAAATCTAAATTCTCTGCGGCTGACTGCTTGGAGATTGAACGCTTGATTTTATCAAAATGTGGTTTCTCCGAGTAGGTCATTGATACCTTTATTCAGGCTCGAAAGCCTGTCACCAGGAAAATCTATCATAAGATATGGTGTAAATATCTTCATTGGCGTGAATCCAAGGGTTACTCATGGAGTAAAGTCAGGATTCCTTGGATATTATCCTTTCTCCAAGAAGGATTGGAGAAGGGATTGTCAGCTAGTACCTTAAAGGGACAGATTTCTGCTCTATCTATTCTTCTGCACAAGCGTCTGGCAGATGTTCCAGACGTTCAGGCTTTTTGTCAGGCTTTAGTTAGAATCAAGCCTGTGTTTAAACCTGTTGCTCCGCCATGGAGTTTAAATTTAGTTCTTAAAGTTCTTCAAGGGGTTCCGTTTGAACCTCTGCATTCCATAGATATCAAACTTTTATCTTGGAAAGTTCTGGTTTTTGGTATCTATCTCTTCGGCTCGAAGAGTTTCAGATTTATCTGCCTTACAGTGTGATTCCCCTTATCTGATATGCCATACAGATAAGGTAGTGTTGCGTACCAAACCTGGATTTCTTCCTAAGGTGGTATCTAATAAGAATATCAATCAGGAGATTGTAGTTCCGTCACTGTGTCCTAATCCTTCTTCAAAGAAGCAACGTCTATTACACAATATTGACGTGGTTCGTGCTTTAAAGTTTTATTTACAAGCTACTCAGGATTTTCGGCAAACATCTGCATTGTTTGTTGTCTACTCTGGACAGAGGAGAGGCCAAAAGGCTTCGGCATCTTCTCTTTCTTTTTGGCTGAGAAGCATAATCCGTTTAGCTTATGAGACTGCTGGCCAGCAGCCTCCTGAAAGAATTACAGCTCATTCCACTAGAGCGGTAGATTTGTAAGGCGGCGACTTGGTCTTCGATTCATACTTTTTCTAAATTCTACAAATTTGATACTTTTGCTTCCTCGGAGGCTATTTTTGGGAGAAAGGTCTTGCAGGCAGTGGTGCCTTCCGTTTAAGTTCCTGCCTTGTCCCTCCCTTCATCCGTGTCCTAAAGCTTTGGTATTGGTATCCCACAAGTAATGGATGAACCCATGGACTGGATACACCTTACAAGAGAAAACAAAATTTATGCTTACCTGATAAATTTCTTTCTCTTGTGGTGTATCCAGTCCACGGCCCGCCCTGTCACTTTAAGGCAGGTGTTTTTTTTTTGTTTTTTTTTAACTACAATCACCACTGCACCCTATAGTTTCTCCTTTTACTTGCTTGTCTTCGGTCGAATGACTCGGGATGGCAGTTAGGGGAGGAGCTATATAGACAGCTCTGCTGTGGGTGTCCTCTTGCAACTTCCTGTTGGGAAGGAGAATATCCCACAAGTAATAGATGAACCCGTGGACTGGATACACCACAAGAGAAATAAATTTATCAGGTGAGCATAAATTTTGTTTTATAGGTGAAATATGCAATATAACAGACAGGTGAAATTTCAAGTGTCATACAAAAATGGAGTGAAAAGAACACATCAGGCACTTTGACCAAAATATATAATCATATCCATTACATCACGGTTTTGCTAAACATGCTAAAATTAAACCTCACATTTTCTATTTTTTCTTGGAGAGATGGAATTGTCCTCCCCTATCTTAGGAGGTCACTTATGGACCTCAGCCAATTATTACATTAAGTCAGTGGGAGAACAAAACTGTTAACATTAGAACAGTATTGAATAAATATATATATATAAAATATAGACCTGTTTAGGGTACTTGTAAGCAGAATATGCATGTAACTCAAAAAAAATCTGCTATCCTGTAGCTATGTATTTACTTACAAAAGTGAACTCGAAAAGAACAATAGCAGAAAAAAAAATGCTATATAATGCTGAGTTAACAATACTATGCTATAAACAATAAAGTGATAACATAACAACTGTTGCTGCCACAAGAAAATTAAAATGCTTGTAGTGGATTAAATAGTTTAAAAAAATTGCAAGAAAATAGGAAGGAGCAAGATTACTATAGCGGTATGAACGAAATAAACTTAAAATGGGTCTCTGGACAGGTTAAGATCTGCCAGAGTACATAAGTGGGTGGTGGGGGGGGGGGGGGGAGAACATGAAGCCAGCCAGGCCACTAAAAGAGCAGACTGTTTTTGGGTCTGTATATATATTTAGAGTGAAGTAAGGGAGCTTTTTATTTCTCAGACTAAAACCCCAGTTACAGTATATCTGATAGATGGCAAGACTTAATGTCCCCTATACTATCCTTTGGTCATTGTTGAACCTCAAGACTCATATGTAAATCATGGGGAAGTGGCAAGCTGGTACCTAAAAGTTATAAAGCCACTTTTAGATCAATAATAATACCAAGTTGGGGTAAAAGGAGAGAAAAGGTGTTACAATCATTGGAACTAATAGATCAGTAAACCATGCAGTAATTTGAATATTCAGATAGTATTTTAGGAGACTAAGAGTGACCATAATTACTGTGGCGATCAAATGCTTATTTGAGTGCAGATAGAAGTCATGTTTGGTTATCCTAATGTCTGCGAAACTACTGGTCCTCAGACTAATATCTCAAAAGGCAGGATTAAGATATTAATACTAGTGATTAACTGTAGTTCCACTAAAC
Organism: Bombina bombina; assembly: GCF_027579735.1. Lineage (NCBI taxonomy): Eukaryota > Metazoa > Chordata > Amphibia > Anura > Bombinatoridae > Bombina > Bombina bombina. The sequence goes on from NC_069502.1 coordinate 154,974,324, forward strand.
AACCCAGCTAAATTAATAAAACCTTAAACAATTGATAATAAATAGATACAGTGAACAATACAAAAAGCAAGGTTGCGCATATTTGTTTTAACCTAGAGAACTAGGTCAAACAGAATTGTCTAAAAGTGGAAAGTACAAATCTAAACTAAACTATAAATAAAAAATAATTGTTAAGAGAGATAAAATCAGTATATATATTGTCAGTATATTTATGAAAATCTTAGTAGTGCTATCCAAATAATATATCAGCTTATGGCAGGGTTATGACACAATACAAAAAATAATTTTCCTTAAAAATAGAAACCCTTAATCAACATGCATCTACTAGAAACAATACAATTAATATAAATATCTGAATTCTTTTATTTAGTTAATATCCATGAACATTTTTTAAATATATTTGCAATAAAAGGAATATGAAATAATATTATGTGCGCTTGAAAACTATTTAAATATGCTATGCAAAGTTCATACAAGCTTAGCTTTAAAACCACCCTTATTTATAAATAGCCTTTAACATCCAAGCAATACAATTCTAAACTGTGCTCTTAAACAATATGATAATATATATATTCTGCTATTTAACTGCAATTTATCCTAATACAATATTGACTTAAAACACCAGAACTTTCATAGATAAATCACTTAGTCTACCAGATACAAATTTAAACAATACCTAGGCTTATAAAATATGAACTTAAAAAAAACACACTGCTTCTTTAAATCTTTTAACTGTACTTTAAACTGCAGTGACTTAGAATTTAACTATTAGTCTTGCCAATAACCTTGAATATGTTACCAGGGTAAAGAGCAGTTGATATCCAATATTCCTTAATAGGAATTGTTTCACCTCAGAATACCAAAAAGTGTAATTTTGCAGTCAATGAGAAAGTGGTAGATCAGCTTTGCCAAAGTAAAATGGTCTTTTTCACGCCCAGCAGGAACCAGTTTTCAAATTTAGCTCAGCAGAAATCTCCCTTCTCTATGTTTGTGATCACTTTATATGGGTTTTCCTCACTGGTGAATTGGAAACGCCCACGGAGCCTTGTCCCTTGTCATTGGATAATTGGAGTATCTTATTAACAGCCAAAAAAAACTTTTGGTTGTAGTTCTCGTATGGCAACACCGGGTGGCAGCATTATAAACAGACATAGCAACATTTGAACCAACTTAAATCAGTATTTCTATGAAATGGTTATTCATTTTATCATAATTTACTGCAACAACTAATCACAATATTTGTTTTGTATAAGTTATATCTTAATGAATTTTCTGATCATTTTGATATGAAACATCAAATACATCTAACATTATATTAAAATAATTTATATTTCATTTAGCCTAACAGAAAGTTTATATTTCATAGTCATATGACATCAAAGTAACTTCCATATCTTCATCTCACTATACAGGGAGTGCAGAATTATTAGGCAAATGAGTATTTTGACCACATCATCCTCTTTATGCATGTTGTCTTACTCCAAGCTGTATAGGCTCGAAAGCCTACTACCAATTAAGCATATTAGGTGATGTGCATCTCTGTAATGAGAAGGGGTGTGGTCTAATGACATCAACACCCTATATCAGGTGTGCATAATTATTAGGCAACTTCCTTTCCTTTGGCAAAATGGGTCAAAAGAAGGACTTGACAGGCTCAGAAAAGTCAAAAATAGTGAGATATATTGCAGAGCGATGCAGCACTCTTAAAATTGCAAAGCTTCTGAAGCGTGATCATCGAACAATCAAGCGTTTCATTCAAAATAGTCAACAGGGTCGCAAGAAGCGTGTGGAAAAACCAAGGCGCAAAATAACTGCCCATGAATTGAGAAAAGTCAAGCGTGCAGCTGCCAAGATGCCACTTGCCACCAGTTTGGCCATATTTCAGAGCTGCAACATCACTGGAGTGCCCAAAAGCACAAGGTGTGCAATACTCAGAGACATGGCCAAGGTAAGAAAGGCTGAAAGACGACCACCACTGAACAAGACACACAAGCTGAAACGTCAAGACTGGGCCAAGAAATATCTCAAGACTGATTTTTCTAAGGTTTTATGGACTGATGAAATGAGAGTGAGTCTTGATGGGCCAGATGGATGGGCCCGTGGCTGGATTGGTAAAGGGCAGAGAGCTCCAGTCCGACTCAGACACCAGCAAGGTGGAGGTGGAGTACTGGTTTGGGCTGGTATCATCAAAGATGAGCTTGTGGGGCCTTTTCGGGTTGAGGATGGAGTCAAGCTCAACTCCCAGTCCTACTGCCAGTTTCTGGAAGACACCTTCTTCAAGCAGTGGTACAGGAAGAAGTCTGCATCCTTCAAGAAAAACAGGATTTTCATGCAGGACAATGCTCCATCACACGCGTCCAAGTACTCCACAGCGTGGCTGGCAAGAAAGGGTATAAAAGAAGAAAATCTAATGACATGGCCTCCTTGTTCACCTGATCTGAACCCCATTGAGAACCTGTGGTCCATCATCAAATGTGAGATTTACAAGGAGGGAAAACAGTACACCTCTCTGAACAGTGTCTGGGAGGCTGTGGTTGCTGCTGCACGCAATGTTGATGGTGAACAGATCAAAACACTGACAGAATCCATGGATGGCAGGCTTTTGAGTGTCCTTGCAAAGAAAGGTGGCTATATTGGTCACTGATTTGTTTTTGTTTTGTTTTTGAATGTCAGAAATGTATATTTGTGAATGTTGAGATGTTATATTGGATTCACTGGTAAAAATAAATAATTGAAATGGGTATATATTTGTTTTTTGTTAAGTTGCCTAATAATTATGCACAGTAATAGTACCTGCACACACAGATATCCCCCTAAAATAGCTATAACTAAAAACAAACTAAAAACTACTTCCAAAACTATTCAGCTTTGATATTAATTAGTTTTTTGGGTTCATTGAGAACATGGTTGTTGTTCAATAATAAAATTAATCCTCAAAAATACAACTTGCCTAATAATTCTGCACTCCCTGTATTTTAAGAGATGTATTTAAAACTTTATAAACATTTATTGCACATTCATATGATATGACTTATTTCATTTCATGCAGGCATTCCATCTCTTTTTAAGTGCATAGATTGATGCCCATGACCAATAGTTGTCTGCAATAAAAATAGAAATAATTATTAGAAATGATCCAAGCATTCATATGTATTTGATGTAGTCATTACTCAACATAGCAATCATTCATTTAATATAAAATGTCTCAGTCCCATATATATATATATATACCTATCTGGGTTATTTGAATTATTCCAAACACATATGAAACTAGTGTTGTTCCCTTTGCAAAAATGTATTTATTTTTATTTAAAATCTAAGTACAGTTGCTTTGAAATCATAATGTAAGTCATGTGCCTTCACTGTATTATCTTAACCCAGACGCAATGTCAGTGTCACGTGTATTCTGGTGTTATCAGCCACACAGCCTGAGTCATTTAACAGGGAGCTGTCAATTTTCAGCTCCTTTGAAGAATGTTTGCATCTTTCACATCTCTTCAGACGGATCGGCATCTCCATTGGGGGAAACCCATATATGGGCATGTATCCTGTTCTATTGTTCTCACTTTAGCTAGGAATTTCTCTTTTAAAGTAATTTTTATTAGTTTCCTGTGTAATTGAAGAAGTGGGGGAGAACCAAACCTGTCTGAAACCAGTTTGTCTGACAGAAATGAGTCCTTTCTGCTGACCAGTTCAGATCTGAATAAATATAATTGTATTGCATAGCCTTAAAATATATTATTAAAATATATATATTTATTTACCCCACATATACCTTGACAATATATATGGTTTATTAATAAAATATTTAGATGAGATAATAAATGATCCTTTAATAAATTATTTATTCTTAAATCAATTCGAATAGAAAAAAAACAAAAAAAAAAACAAAACAAAACCCAACAAGATAGGATAAAAATAGAATAAAAAGTAGATTGGCCAATCAGAACAAATTAAATAAAAGATATATTTTAAATAATATATTTTTTGTTTTAAAAGATATATAAGTAAATATGCATTATGTCCAATTTATTTAAAATATATCTTTTATTTAATTTGTTCTGCTTGGCCAATCTACTTTTTATTCTATTTTTATCCTATCTTGTTGTTGTTTTTTTTTTTTTTTTTTGTTTATCAGATTTTACTTGTCGCATTGATTTAAGAATAAATAATTTATTAAAGGATCATTTATTATCTCATCTAAATATTTTATTTATAAACCATATATATATACTGATTTAATATTTATTATTTTTTATTTATAGTTTAGTTTAAATTTGTACTTTCCACTTTTAGACAATTCTGTTTGACCTAGTTCTCTAGGTTAAAACAAATAGGCTCAGACTAATGTCTCCCTTATCATCTAGTTGAAAAGATAATTGAATGTACCCCGCTGTCTCTGCCGCTGACAACACTGTTATGAATCAAAGAGGGTTGTACTTTATCACATACATGTTTAGATAATCTCAGCAACCAGGGCATTTTAAACTTAATAATAAGTGCTCTTCATAACTAAGCAGCTGTGTGATATTTATAAACAACTCTAGGGTTGGTCAATATGTGTTCCCATGGTTAGTTAGGATATGGCCACATACATTTGCAACTTATGGAAGTATTTAACTAAAACATTCAAGCAATCTGGTTAACTTTCTCAACAATGTCCACATCAGGGTCACCTACTCAAGTATAATAGCAATGCTTGTCCAACATCAAAAAATAAAGTTGTGAAGACACAGAAAAAAATGTAGGAAAAAGATAAGTGACTAACCTTTAAAGCTAACCTTTAGATTAAATTATGATTAACATAATCCTACAACAATGCTGTAAAACATTATTCAGCTATTATCTGAGCTTTGTGCATGAACCCAGCCCTTGAGCCGTCTTAGACATAATACATAATAAACATATATGAATGTGTAACTATTGGCACACAAAAAAATAATATATGAAACAATCCAACGTGGTAGCTATATGTTCTCAAGACAACATCAGTATAAATTAAATGGAGAAAGTGATGGTTTATGTGTAGAATGTAATCCTAATGAGATATAGCTACAGAGATATAGCTGAAGAACTTTAAATACCTCACAGTATAAAAGCTAACAAGCACATAAACCTCCAAAGTGGAATAAAGGCAGAATACACTGTGCTGCACTACATGATGTATAAAGCAAAGCCACTGTTATCAGCAAATTGAGACATATTTCTAACATTAAAACATAATCCCCACATAATAACTAAGTCAATAACATATACTGTGTGGTTCTGTGTGGATGGTAAACCTGTATGCTGTATCTAATAAAGCTGAACTAGGAGTAAAATACGTTAGCAATGTTAAGTAGTCTGACAGTCACTGACTAAAACTTTATAAATATCACTCAAAAGGGCCTTCTTTTGGCTGCTGTAGAAATAGTAAAAACCTTAATTATATTATTATAGCAGTACTCAGCATATGGGCATATCAGTGGTCATACAGGGAGTGCAGAATTATTAGGCAAGTTGTATTTTTGAGGATTAATTTTATTATTGAACAACAACCATGTTCTCAATGAACCCAAAAAACTCATTAATATCAAAGCTGAATATTTTTGGAAGTAGTTTTTAGTTTGTTTTTAGTTTTAGCTATTTTAGGGGGATATCTGTGTGTGCAGGTGACTATTACTGTGCATAATTATTAGGCAACTTAACAAAAACCAAATATATACCCATTTCAATTATTTATTTTTACCAGTGAAACCAATATAACATCTCAACATTCACAAATATACATTTCTGACATTCAAAAACAAAACAAAAACAAATCAGTGACCAATATAGCCACCTTTCTTTGCAAGGACACTCAAAAGCCTGCCATCCATGGATTCTGTCAGTGTTTTGATCTGTTCACCATCAATATTGCGTGCAGCAGCAACCACAGCCTCCCAGACAATGTTCAGAGAGGTGTACTGTTTTCCCTCCTTGTAAATCTCACATTTGATGATGGACCACAGGTTCTCAATGGGGTTCAGTTCAGGTGAACAAGGAGGCCATGTCATTAGATTTTCTTCTTTTATACCCTTTCTTGCCAGCCACGCTGTGGAGTACTTGGACGCGTGTGATGGAGCATTGTCCTGCATGAAAATCATGTTTTTCTTGAAGGATGCAGACTTCTTCCTGTACCACTGCTTGAAGAAGGTGTCTTCCAGAAACTGGCAGTAGGACTGGGAGTTGAGCTTGACTCCATCCTCAACCCGAAAAGGCCCCACAAGCTCATCTTTGATGATACCAGCCCAAACCAGTACTCCACCTCCAGCTTGCTGGCGTCTGAGTCAGACTGGAGCTCTCTGCCCTTTACCAATCCAGCCACAGGCCCATCCATCTGGCCCATCAAGACTCACTCTCATTTCATCAGTCCATAAAACCTTAGAAAAATCAGTCTTGAGATATTTCTTGGCCCAGTCTTGACGTTTCAGCTTGTGTGTCTTGTTCAGTGGTGGTCGTCTTTCAGCCTTTCTTACCTTGGCCATGTCTCTGAGTATTGCACACCTTGTGCTTTTGGGCACTCCAGTGATGTTGCAGCTCTGAAATATGGCCAAACTGGTGGCAAGTGGCATCTTGGCAGCTGCACGCTTGACTTTTCTAAGTTCATGGGCAGTTATTTTGCGCCTTGGTTTTTCCACACGCTTCTTGCGACCCTGTTGACTGTTTTGAATGAAACGCTTGATTGTTCGATGATCACGCTTCAGAAGCTTTGCAATTTTAAGAGTGCCGCATCCCTCTGCAAGATATCTCACTATTTTTGACTTTTCTGAGCCTGTCAAGTCCTTCTTTTGACCCATTTTGCCAAAGGAAAGGAAGTTGCCTAATAATTATGCACACCTGATATAGGGTGTTGATGGCATTAGACCACACCCCTTCTCATTACAGAGATGCACATCACCTAATATGCTTAATTGGTAGTAGGCTTTCGAGCCTATACAGCTTGGAGTAAGACAACATGCATAAAGAGGATGATGTGGTCAAAATACTCATTTGCCTAATAATTCTGCACTCCCTGTATTTTCAAAGGGCTTCATTCTGCATTCTGTGCTCAAGATGGTTCAGATAACAAAAAATTTAAAGTGGGGATACTCCTCAACAGCCCTCATTTCAAGAAATAGGTGCTAACTCTGCATGGATGGTGCTTCATTATAGTTTTTTTTTTTTTTACCCCATTCTGGGTTGCTGAGATAACAGGTGTCCCTCTAGTCCCAGGAGAGAAAACAGGCAACCAGTAGGAAATATTATTTACTATAATCGAGCATAGCTAATAACAGACTAGAACATGGCTGCTGCCTTTAGGTTGAAAGCTGGACATGAGAAAGCATGGTTCTTAGTCTCCGAAGTAAAAATTATCTGCAAAGTTTATTAGATATAAAAGTCTCACCGTAGAATAGGAAATTCAAAAGGAGCAGAGCTATATAACTCCATTATTCATATATTTAAATGTTACTAGCAACTTGCCAAATTTTCTCTCAGTCACCAATCTTTTAAGGGAGTCTTAGATCCGGATCTTTTTTTTTAACCAACTCCGAGTCTTAAGGCCCATGGGACCCTATATAGGTCATAAAGTTCCAGGTAGTTATGCTGCCATACCTATTTGCTGGTCTCAATATCCCACCGATTGCTGATATGGCTCCAGTTATTGGGAAGGTCTTTGCCAGTAACCACAAGGTCGCACATCTCCCAAACTAGGGAGAAGTTAGGAGAAGGGAGACAATTTCCGTGTTGCAGGTTTGGGCCAGGGTCCGGTGTGAGTGTGAGTCCGGTAGGTATCAGCGATTGGGTAAACCTCTGTGCATATTTAGACGTAGAAATACTTGAAGTGGTAGCTGCAGCGTTCGATAGCTGGGTACTTTGCATAGAGAAGACCTTTTCATCCTGTGTGAAACTGTTGAAGCTGATCGCGGGCAGGAAAGGCCCAGGGCAGCTGCAGAGAGCATCCTCACACGGGCCCTGCAACATCTCTGAGTGGTCTAGATGCACGCCGGTCATCGGCACCTGCTCGAATGCCCCTGCAAGTACATTCAGTAAGTTGGAGAAGTGGCCATCTATTAGTGCTATGGCTTCCTTTTCCCATGAGGCCAGCGCCCTCTTGGAGTTCTCGAATGACTAGCTCGCTATGTGGTTTGTCTTATAATCAGATGATGAAAGGCTGTTATATGCTCCCGGTCTTGTGCTTGATAGGTTCGTATAATTGGGAGTCGTCTCTATGTAACTTTAGACCATAAAATAGAGTGTATAAGTATCTTTTTTTTTTTTATATAAAAGTAAAGATGCGGCCATCTACTTCAGTAGCTAACACCCCCCCCCCCCCCAAAAAAAAAAAAAAAAATTAAAAAATTATTAAATAAAAAACATAATTTATGCTTACCTGATAAATTCCTTTCTCCTGTAGTGTAGTCAGTCCACGGGTCATCCATTACTTATGGGATATTAACTCCTCCCTAACAGGAAGTGCAAGAGGATCACCCAAGCAGAGCTGCTATATAGCTCCTCCCCTCTACGTCATACCCAGTCATTCGACCGAAAACCAAACGAGAAAGGAGAAACTATAGGGTGCAGTGGTGACTGGAGTATAATTTAAAATTTAGACCTGCCATAAAAAACAGGGCGGGCCGTGGACTGACTACACTACAGGAGAAAGGAATTTATCAGGTAAGCATAAATTATGTTTTCTCCTGTTAAGTGTAGTCAGTCCACGGGTCATCCATTACTTATGGGATACCAATACCAAAGCTAAAAGTACACGGATGACGGGAGAGACAGGCAGGATCTTTACACGGAAGGAACCACTGCCTGAAGAACCTTTCTCCCAAAAACAGCCTCAGAAGAAGCAAAAGTGTCAAATGTATAAAATTTGGAAAAAGTATGAAGAGAAGACCAAGTTGCAGCCTTGCAAATCTGTTCAACAGAGGCCTCATTCTTAAAGGCCCACGTGGAAGCCACAGCTCTCGTAGAATGAGCTGTAATTCTTTCAGGAGGCTGCTGTCCAGCAGTCTCATAGGCTAAACGTATTATGCTACGAAGCCAGAAAGAGAGAGAGGTAGCAGAAGCTTTCTGACCTCTCCTCTGTCCAGAATAAACGACAAACAGGGAAGAAGTTTGGCGAAAATCTTTAGTTGCCTGTAAATAAAATTTCAGGGCACGGACTACGTCTAGATTGTGTAGAAGTCGTTCCTTCTTTGAAGAAGGGTTAGGACACAATGAAGGAACAACAATCTCTTGATTGATATTCCTGTTAGTGACTACCTTAGGTAAGAACCCAGGTTTAGTACGCAGAACTACCTTGTCTGAATGAAAAATCAGATAAGGAGAATCACAATGTAAGGCCGATAACTCAGAAACTCTTCGAGCCGAGGAAATAGCCATTAAAAACAGAACTTTCCAAGATAACAGCTTGATATCAATGGAATGAAGGGGTTCAAACGGAACACCCTGTAAAACGTTAAGAACTAAGTTTAAGCTCCACGGCGGAGCAACAGTCTTAAACACAGGCTTAATCCTGGCCAAAGCCTGACAAAAAGCCTGAACGTCTGGAACTTCTGACAGACGCTTGTGTAAAAGGATTGACAGAGCTGAGATCTGTCCCTTTAAAGAACTAGCAGATAAACCCTTTTATAAACCTTCTTGTAGAAAAGACAATATCCTAGGAATCCTAACCTTACTCCATGAGTAACTCTTGGATTCGCACCAATGTAAGTATTTACGCCATATTTTATGGTAAATTTTCCTGGTAACAGGTTTCCTAGCCTGTATTAAGGTATCAATTACTGACTCCGAAAATCCACGCTTTGATAAAATCAAGCGTTCAATCTCCATGCACTCAGCTTCAGAGAAATTAGATTTTGATGTTTGAAAGGACCCTGTATTAGAAGGTCCTGTCTCAGAGGCAGAGACCAAGGTGGACAGGATGACATGTCCACTAGATCTGCATACCAGGTCCTGCGTGGCCACGCAGGCGCTATTAGAATCACCGATGCTCTCTCCTGTTTGATCCTGGCAATCAATCGAGGAAGCATCGGGAAGGGTGGAAACACATAAGCCATCTTGAAGTTCCAAGGTGCTGTCAGAGCATCTATCAGAACCGCTCCCGGGTCCCTGGACCTGGACCCGTAACAAGGAAGCTTGCCGTTCTGGCGAGACGCCATGAGATCCATATCTGGTTTGCCCCAACGCCGAAGTATCTGGGCAAAGACCTCCGGATGAAGTTCCCACTCCCCCGGATGAAAAGTCTGGCGACTTAGGAAATCCGCCTCCCAGTTCTTCACGCCTGGGATGTGGATCGCTGATAGGTGGCAAGAGTGAGACTCTGCCCAGAGAATTATCTTTGAGACTTCCATCATCGCTAGGGAACTCCTTGTCCCTCCTTGATGGTTGATGTAAGCCACAGTCGTGATGTTGTCCGACTGAAACCTGATGAACCTCAGAGATGCTAGCTGAGGCCAAGCTAGAAGGGCATTGAAAACTGCTCTTAATTCCAGAATGTTTATGGGAAGGAGACTCTCCTCCTGAGTCCATGATCCCTGAGACTTCAGGGAATTCCAGACAGCGCCCCAACCTAGCAGGCTGGCGTCTGTTGTTACAATCGTCCAATCTGGTCTGCTGAAGGGCATCCCCTTGGACAGATGTGGCCGAGAGAGCCACCATAGAAGAGAATTTCTGGTCTCTTGATCCAGATTCAGCAAAGGGGACAAATCTAAGTAATCCCCATTCCACTGACTTAGCATGCACAACTGCAGTGGTCTGAGATGCAGGCGTGCAAAGGGAACTATGTCCATTGCCGCTACCATTAAACCGATTACCTCCATGCATTGAGCCACTGACGGGTGTGGAATGGAATGAAGGACACGGCAAGCATTTAGGAGTTTTGTTAACCTGTCCTCTGTCAGGTAAATTTTCATTTCTACCGAATCTATAAGAGTCCCTAAGAAGGGAACTCTTGTGAGTGGCAATAGAGAACTCTTTTCTTCGTTCACCTTCCACCCATGTGACCTTAGAAATGCCAGTACTAACTCTGTATGAGACTTGGCAGCTTGGAAACTTGACGCTTGTATCAGAATGTCGTCTAGGTACGGAGCTACCGATATTCCTCGCGGTCTTAGTACCGCCAGAAGAGAACCCAGAACCTTTGTGAAGATTCTTGGAGCAGTAGCTAACCCGAAGGGAAGAGCTACAAACTGGTAATGCCTGTCTAGGAAGGCAAACCTTAGGTACCGGTAATGATCCTTGTGAATCGGTATGTGAAGGTACGCATCCTTTAAATCCACTGTGGTCATGTACTGACCCTTTTGGATCATGGGTAAGATTGTCCGAATAGTTTCCATTTTGAACGATGGAACTCTTAGGAATTTGTTTAGGATCTTTAAATCCAAGATTGGTCTGAAGGTTCCTTCTTTCTTGGGAACCACAAACAGATTTGAGTAAAACCCTTGTCCGTGTTCCGACCGCGGAACCGAGTGGATCACTCCCATTAGTAAAAGATCTTGTACACAGCGTAGAAACGCCTCTTTCTTTATCTGGTTTGTTGACAACCTTGAAAGATGAAATCTCCCTTTTGGAGGAGAAGCTTTGAAGTCCAGAAGATATCCCTGAGATATGATCTCTAACGCCCAGGGATCCTGGACATCTCTTGCCCAAGCCTGGGCGAAGAGAGAAAGTCTGCCCCCCACTAAATCCGTTTCCGGATCGGGGGCCCTCACTTCATGCTGTCTTAGGGGCAGCAGCAGGTTTTCTGGCCTGCTTGACCTTGTTCCAGGTCTGGTTAGGTTTCCAGCCCTGTCTGTAGCGAGCAACAGTTCCTTCCTGTTTTGGAGCGGAGGAAGTTGATGCTGCTCCTGCCTTGAAGTTGTGAAAGGCACGAAAATTAGACTGTCTAGCCCTTGGTTTGGCTCTGTCTTGAGGCAGGGCATGTCCCTTACCTCCAGTAATGTCAGCGATAATTTCTTTCAAACCGGGCCCGAATAAGGTCTGCCCCTTGAAAGGTATGTTAAGCAATTTAGATTTAGAAGTCACATCAGCTGACCAGGATTTAAGCCACAGTGCTCTGCGCGCCTGAATGGCGAATCTGGAGTTCTTAGCCGTAAGTTTAGTTAAATGTACTACGGCATCAGAAATAAATGAATTAGCTAGCTTAAGGACTCTAAGCTTGTCTGCAATCTCATCCAATGTAGCTGAGCTAATGGTCTCTTCTAGAGACTCAAACCAGAATGCCGCCGCAGCCGTGACAGGCGCAATGCATGCAAGGGGTTGCAATATAAAACCTTGTTGAACAAACATTTTCTTAAGGTAACCCTCTAAATTTTTATCCATTGGATATGAAAAAGCACAGCTATCCTCCACCGGGATAGTGGTACGCTTAGCTAAAGTAGAAACTGCTCCCTCCACCTTAGGGACCGTCTGCCATAAGTCCCGTGTGGTGGCGTCTATTGGAAACATTTTTCTAAATATAGGAGGGGGTGAGAAAGGCACACCGGGTCTATCCCACTCCTTGTTAACAATTTCTGTAAGCCTTTTAGGTATAGGAAATACGTCAGTACACGTCGGTACCGCAAAATATTTATCCAGCCTACATATTTTCTCTGGGATTGCAACCGTGTTACAATCATTCAGAGCCGCTAATACCTCCCCTAGTAACACACGGAGGTTCTCAAGCTTAAATTTAAAATTTGAAATGTCTGAATCCAGTTTATTTGGATCAGATCCGTCACCCACAGAATGAAGCTCTCCGTCTTCATATTTTGCAAATTGTGACGCAGTATCAGACATGGCCCTAGTATTTTCAGCGCACTCTGTTCTCACTCCAGAGTGGTCGCGTTTACCCCTAAGTTCTGGCAATTTAGATAAAACTTCAGTCATAACATTAGCCATGTCTTGCAAGGTGATTTGTAATGGCCGCCCTGATGTACTTGGCGTCACAATATCACGCACCACCTGAGCGGGAGATGCAGGTACTGACACGTGAGGAGAGTTAGTCGGCATAACTTCCCCCTCGTCTGGTGAAATTTTCTTTACATGTACAGATTGGCTTTTACTTAAAGTAGCATCAATGCAATTAGTACACAAATTTCTATTGGGCTCCACATTGGCCTTTGAACATATTGCACAAAGAGATTCCTCTGTGTCAGACATGTTTTAACAAACTAGCAATTAAACTAGCAAGCTTGGAAAATACTTTTCAAATAAATTTACAAGCAATATAAAAAACGTTACTGTGCCTTTAAGAAGCACACAAAAAACTGTCACAGTTGAAATAACATGAACCGGATTAGTTATAGAAACCAAATTTTCACATTAAATTTATTAATTTAGCAAAGGATTGCACCCACTAGCAAATGGATGATTAACCCCTGAATACCAAAAAACGGATAACAATAAAAATATATACGTTTTTATCACAGTCAAAGCACAGTCTCACAGGTCTGCTGTGAGTGATTACCTCCCTCAAAACTAGTTTTGGAGACCCCTGAGCTCTGTAGAGACGTCCTGGATCATGCAGGGAGAACAGGAAGACTTGTGACTGAATTTTTACTGCGCAGTAAAAGCGCCAAAATAGGCCCCTCCCACTCATACTACAACAGTGGGGAAGCCAGTAAACTGATTTTATTCAAAACAAACGACAGCCATGTGGAAAAATAATGGCCATGAAAAAATTTTCACCAAGTACCTCAGAGAAAAAACGATTAACATGCCAGTAAACGTTTTAAATATAAATATATGAGATGTTAATAAAAAGCCTGTTGCTAGTCGCTTTCACTGCAGAGAGGCTATAAGTTACATATATACAGTATTTTCTTAGTGAAGTGCCATTCCCCAGAAATACTTCAGTGCAAACATACACACATATCAGCCTGATACCAGTTACTACTACTGCATTTAAGGCTGTACTTACATTACATCGGTATTAGCAGAATTTTCTCAGTCAATTCCATTCCTTAGAAAATAATATACTGCAACATACCTCCTTGCAGGTGAACCCTGCCCGCTGTCCCCTGTTCTGAAGTTACCTCGCTCCTCAGAATGGCCGAGAACAGCAAATGGATCTTAGTTACGTCCGCTAAGATCATACACAACTCAGGTAGATTCTTCTTCTAATGCTGCCTGAGAAAAAACAACACACTCCGGTGCTGTTTAAAATAACAAACTTTTGATTGAAGAAATAAAAACTAATTTTAATAACCACAGTCCTCTCACACGTCCTATCTATTAGTTAGGTGCAAGAGAATGACTGGGTATGACGTAGAGGGGAGGAGCTATATAGCAGCTCTGCTTGGGTGATCCTCTTGCACTTCCTGTTAGGGAGGAGTTAATATCCCATAAGTAATGGATGACCCGTGGACTGACTACACTTAACAGGAGAAAAAGGAATTAAAGCTTTTTGGTAAACGTGTATCCATAGTGAATATCCAAAAGGCTTCACATTTGAAAAGCAATTTATTTGCGTTACCACCTCGTCTGGGGGGTTTAACCATTTCTATGATCATCCACTTAAAGGTGGTATTGACACAATTATGCTTCAAAATGAAGTAATTGGCCAGTTCAGAGCAATTGTCTAACCTTTTAATGTCGGACAAATATTCACTGACCCTCTCTCTGACTTTGCGTGTGGTTTAACCTATATACTGTTTATTATTGCATGTGCACCAGATCATATGAACCACATTTTTAGATCTGGAATTAGCACAGCCATCCAAAGTATATTTGTTGCCAGTCACACTCGATTCAAAGGTCTTGCTCATGCTAGCAAAACTGCATGGTATGCAGTGGTTGTAACCGCACTTGTGCATGCCTTTTACCTGTAAACATGAACTGGTTGGCTTGGTACTTTTTAGTTAACTTGGTGAAAGAGCATTACCAACCGTAGTGCCCTTATGATACGAAAAATTGCACCCCTGTTTGACTATGTTTTGGAGACCATCATCCACCAACAACATGGGGAAATGTTTTCTTACAATGTTACAGATCTGATAATAATCAGATGAAAATTGTGTGACAAAATTGACCTTATTGATGCCCTTTGTTCTGTCTCTAAGCAGGGTCTCTCTATTTATGCCATCCACTTCTTTTTGGGCCTTTAAGATAACACTTCTATTGTATCCCCTATTTACATTCCTGCTTTTAAAATAAATATAGCAAGAGAACGAAGAAAAATTGATAATAGGAGTAAATTAGAAAGTTGCTTAAAATTGCATGCTCTATCTGAATCATAAAAGAAAAAAAATTGTGTTCAGTGTCCCTTTAAGGTATGCCATATATATTTTATGTTTTATCCTAGATCACGGTTATGAGTAAGGCAAGTTAGCCGAAACATGTAAGGCGTGATCATTCTGTTTTTTTCCTGGCTTTTAATTTGTGACTTAATAAAGATTCAACGTTTTATGGAAGCAGTGCCGGCAATGCTTTCTTCTGTAACTCCATCTTGCATGGAACCCCGGACCGGGGGAGATTGACATTTATTTTGTGTTTCTTCCATTGTCACCTTCTTACCAAGCTGCTTGGCGATGGTCTTGTAGCCCATTCCAGCCTTGTGTAGGTCTACAATCTTGTCCCTGACATCCTTGGACAGCTCTTTGGTCTTGGCCACGGTGGAGAGTTTGGAATCTGATTAATTGATTGCTTCTGTGGACAGGTGTCTTATATACAGGTAACAAGCTGAGAATAGGAGGACTCCCTTTAAGAGAGTGCTCCTAATCTCAGCTCGTTACCTGTATAAAAGACACCTGGGAGCCAGAAATCTTGCTGATTGATTGGGGATCAAATACTTATTTCACTCATTAAAATGAAAATCAATTTTATAACTTTTTTGAAATGCGTTTTTCTGGATTATTTTGTTGTTATTCTGTGTCTCACTGTTCAAATAAACCTACCATTAAAGTTATAGACTGATAATTTCTTTGTAAGTGGGCAAACGTACAAAATTAGCAGGGGATCAAATAATTTTTCCCCTCACTATATGTATATATGTGTGTGTTTGTGTGTGTATATATATATATATATATACATACTGTATATATATATATATATATATATATATATATATATAATATATACACACAAATAGTTTATACACGCTGCAGAATCTGTTGGCTCTCTACATTTTTTTTTAATTTGCAAACTTTGAGTCACCAGCTTCTACTGAGCATGTGCAAGAATATACAGTATATATGTGTATGCTTTTGTGATTGGCTAATGACTGTCACATGATATAGAGGGAGGGGAAAATGGAAGTAACTGAAATTTGTCAGATTTTTTTTTAAAATAAAATCTACTGCTTATTGGAAATTCAGAGTAAGTGCTATTGCATTGTGTTTTATTATTAACTTGATGATTATGCAATTCAACTGTATTTAAATGGACATGAAACCCAACATTTTTCTTTCATAATTTAGAAAGTGCATGCAATTTTAAACAACTTCCAACTTCTATTATCTAATTTGATTAATTATCTTGACATCCTTTGTTTGAAAGCATATCTAAATAGATTCAGTAAATTCTGATTGGTGACTGCACATAGATGCCTTGTGTGATTGGCTCACCCATTTGCGTTGCTATTTCTTCAACAAAGGATATGTCAAGAATAAAGCAAATTAGATAATAGAAGTAAAATGGAATGTTGTTTAAAAATGTATGTTCTATCTGAATCATGAAAGAAGAAAAAAAAAAAGCGTTTAACCGCTTAACGACCAGCACCGTACCCTCACATGGGTGAGCCAATCAAATGAGGCATCTATGTGCAGCCACCAATCAGCAGCTGCTGAGCCTATCTAGATATGCTTTTCAGCAAAGGATATCAAGAGAATTAAGCAAATTAGATACTATAAGTAAATTAGAAAGTTGTTAAAAATTACATACTCTTTCTAAATCATGAAAGAAAAAAAATTGGGCTTCATGTTCCTTTAAGGGGTACGTCGCGGCAGTCCTGCGCTTCTCTCTGCCGCTATCTCGCTCAAAATGCAGAGTTACCGAAGTAGAGAGGGCCACTCTGTGGCCCTCTCTGCATCGGACAACGGTGGGACAGATGGTTGGCGGGTGGGAGGAGGCAGGTGGGCAGGAGTGGGTGGGACCACTCGGCCACGCTACGGGGAAGAAAAACAAATTAAAGTTGCGTCATTGAGGGGGGAGGAGGTGCAATGAGGGGGATCATGTGGGGTGGGATGTGTCAGGTGGGAGGCTGATCTCTAATCTAAAGCTAAAATTAACCCTACAATCTGCATTTGACGACCTTCTAATTGCCAAAAAGCAATGTCAAAGCCATATATGTCTGCTATTTCTAAACAAAGGGGATCCCAGAGAAGCATTTACAACCATTTGTGCCATGATTGCACAAGCTGTTTGTAAATTATTTCAATGAGAAACCTAAAATAGTGAAAAAGTTAACAATTTTTTTAATTTAATCGCATTTGGCGGTGAAATGGTGGCATGAAATATACCAAAATGGGCCTAGATCAATACTTTGGGTTGTCTACTAAAAAAAATGTATAGTTTTGATAGGTAAAAAAAAAAAGAGACTCTATTTCTGTTTAAATGTAGAAAATTCTGAAAATTCTCTGGTCTTTTGGGGAAGTTTTTGTCTAAAGTGCCCAGTCCTTAAGGGGTTAATTTCCCTTTAATGGTCTTTTAACAGCCAGTGGTGCTTGTGGGTGTCAGCAGCCATACATTTAAAGGGACATTAAACTCAAAACATTTCTTTTATGATTCAGATAGAGAATACAATGTTTAAAAAGTTTCCAATTTATTTCATTCTCATGTTATTCTTTGTTGAAAAGATACCTAGTTAGGTAGCAGGCACATGCGCGCTCATATCATAAACACATATACACACAAACACACTCACACTCATATCATACACACACACACACTCACACTCATATCATACACACATATATATACACACACACACACTCATATCATACACACATACACACACACACTCATATCATACACACATATACACACACTAGCACACATGCACACTCATATAAAACACACACATACATACACAAACACACATGCACACTCATATTAAACACACATATACATACACAAACGCACACACACTCATATCACACACACATATACATACACACACTCATATAAATACACACATATGCACACACACACACTCATATCATACACACATGTACACACACAAGCACACACACACTCATATCATACACACATATACATACACACAAGCACACACATATCATACACGCATATACACACACACTCATATCATACACACATATACATACACACACTTACATCATACACACACATACATGCACACACACTCATATCATACACGCATATACACACACTCATATCATACACGCATGTACACACACACACACTCATATCATACACACATATACATACACACACTTAAATCATACACACATATACACACACACGCACACATATCATACACACACCCTTTTACTTGAATTAGCTGGTATAATATAATGATTAAATTTTGTCAGCAAAATTATATATTTATTCATTGGGAAGTATGTGCAGTTGCTCTGTAGCTGGTTGCTGTGTTTTACTTATGTTGACTGTTAGGCAGATATTGCATTTTTCATTATAGGAATGTTTTCTTGATGTACAGTAATCTGCTGTTTTTAATTTTGTTTGAGATAAGCGTGTTCCCTCTTTTATGTGATTTCTTTAGTCTGCTTCATCTGCATGCAGCAGCATTGTTAATATTGCTGATCATGATATTTATTTTCACTGCTTGGCTTATTAACAGTGATATATAATTTGCTGTGTGGGTCCTGTTGCAATTTGTGTCCAGTGATCAATTGTCAAGAACAGCAAAGTATTTCATTTTTAGATGGTTTTTACTCTACAGTCTGTCTGGTATATATGTCTTTCATTCTGTTGTTCTTTCAGTCAGTTTGCTAACTAATAGAAAAACAGTTTAAAAACATAACATAACATAAGCAAAAAAGATGTTTTTAAAGAAATATTCTAGGGTCAGAAACATTTTGTGTGTGTGGAAGGGGGGCTGTCTGTGTGTGTGTGTGGGCGGCTGTGTGTGTGTGGGCTGTGTGTGTGTGTGGACTGTGTGTGTGTGTGGGCTATCTGTGTGTGTTGGCTTTCTGTGTGTGTGTGTGTGTGTGTGTGGGGGCTATCTGTGTGTGTGTGGGCTATCTGTGTGTGTGTGTGTGGGGGGCTATCTGTGTGTGTGTGGGGGGCTATCTGTGTGTGTGTGGGCTATCAATGTGTGTGTGTGTGTGGGCTATCTGTGTGTGTGTGTGTGGGCTATATGTGTGTGTGTGTGGGCTATATGTGTGTGTGTGGGCTATCTGTGTGTGTGTGTGTGTGTGGGCTATCTGTGTGTGTGTGGGCTATCTGTGTGTGTGTGTGTGGGCTATCTGTGTGTGTGTGTGTGTGTGGGCTATCTGTGTGTGTGTGGGCTGTCTGTGTGTGTGTGGGGCTGTGTGTGTGTGTGTGTGGGGCTGTCTGTGTGTGTGTGGGGCTGTCTGTGTGTGTGTGGGGCTGTCTGTGTGTGTGGGGCTGTCTGTGTGTGTGTGGGGCTGTCTGTGTGTGTGTGGGGCTGTCTGTGTGTGTGTGGGGCTGTCTGTGTGTGTGTGTGTGGGGCTGTCTGTGTGTGTGTGTGGGGCTGTCTGTGTGTGTGTGGGGCTGTCTGTGTGTGTGTGGGGCTGTCTGTGTGTGTGTGGGGCTGTCTGTGTGTGTGTGGGGCTGTCTGTGTGTGTGTGGGGCTGTCTGTGTGTGTGTGGGGCTGTCTGTGTGTGTGTGGGGCTGTCTGTGTGTGTGTGGGGCTGTCTGTGTGTGTGTGGGGCTGTCTGTGTGTGTGTGGGGCTGTCTGTGTGTGTGTGTGGGGCTGGCTGTGTGTGTGTGGGGCTGGCTGTGTGTGTGTGGGGCTGGCTGTGTGTGTGTGGGCTGGCTTTGTGTGTGTGGGGGGGCTGTGTGTGTGTGTGGGGGGGGGCTGTCTGTGTGTGTGGGCTGTGTGTGTGTGTGTGTGGGCTGTCTGTGTGTGTGTGAGCTGTCTGTGTGTGTGTGTGTGGGCTGTCTGTGTGTGTGTGTGTGGGCTGTCTGTGTGTGTGTGTGTGGGCTGTCTGTGTGTGTGTGTGTGGGCTGTCTGTGTGTGTGTGGGCTGTCTGTGTGTGTGTGGGCTATCTGTGTGTGTGTGGGCTGTCTGTGTGTGTGTGGGGCTGTCTGTGTGTGTGTGTGGGGCTGTCTGTGTGTGTGTGGGGCTGTCTGTGTGTGTGTGGGGCTGTCTGTGTGTGTGTGGGGCTGTCTGTGTGTGTGTGGGGCTGTCTGTGTGTGTGTGGGGCTGTCTGTGTGTGTGTGGGGCTGTCTGTGTGTGTGTGGGCTGGCTGTGTGTGTGTGGGGGGGCTGTGTATGTGTGTGTGTGGGGGGGCTGTCTGTGTGTGTGGGCTGTGTGTGTGTGTGTGTGGGCTGTGTGTGTGTGTGTGAGCTGTCTGTGTGTGTGTGAGCTGTCTGTGTGTGGCTATCTGTGTGTGTGTGTGTAGGGGGGCAATCTGTGTGTGTGGGGGCTATCTGTGTGTGTGTGGGCTATCTGTGTGTGTGTGGGCTGTCTGTGTGTGTGTGGGGCTGTCTGTGTGTGTGTGTGGGGCTGTCTGTGTGTGTGTGGGGCTGTCTGTGTGTGTGTGGGGCTGTCTGTGTGTGTGTGGGGCTGTCTGTGTGTGTGTGGGGCTGTCTGTGTGTGTGTGGGGCTGTCTGTGTGTGTGTGGGGCTGTCTGTGTGTGTGTGGGCTGGCTGTGTGTGTGTGGGGGGGCTGTGTATGTGTGTGTGTGGGGGGGCTGTCTGTGTGTGTGGGCTGTGTGTGTGTGTGTGTGTGGGCTGTGTGTGTGTGTGTGAGCTGTCTGTGTGTGTGTGAGCTGTCTGTGTGTGGCTATCTGTGTGTGTGTGTGTAGGGGGGCAATCTGTGTGTGTGGGGGCTATCTGTGTGTGTGCGGGCTATCTGTGTGTGGCTATCTGTGTGTGTGTTGGGGCTATCTCTGTGTGTGTGTGTGTGTGTGTGGGGCTGTCTGTGTGTGTGGGGCTGTCTGTGTGTGTGGGGCTGTCTGTGTGTGTGTGGGCTGTCTGTGTGTGTGTGTGTGCTGTCTGTGTGTGGGCTGTCTGTGTGTGTGTGGGCTGTCTGTGTGTGTGTGGGCTGTCTGTGTGTGTGTGTGGGCTGTCTGTGTGTGTGTGTGGGCTGTCTGTGTGTGTGTGGGCTGTCTGTGTGTGTGTGTGTGCTGTCTGTGTGTGGGCTGTCTGTGTGTGTGTGGGCTGTCTGTGTGTGTGTGGGCTGTCTGTGTGTGTGTGTGGGCTGTCTGTGTGTGTGTGTGGGCTGTCTGTGTGTGTGTGTGGGCTGTCTGTGTGTGTGTGGGCTGTCTGTGTGTGTGGGGGCTGTCTGTGTGTGTGGGGGCTGTCTGTGTGTGTGGGCTGTCTGTGTGTGTGTGTGTGTGTGGGCTATCTGTGTGTGTGTGTGGGCTATCTGTGTGTGTGTGGGGCTGTCTGTGTGTGTGGGGCTGTCTGTGTGTGTGTGTGGGCTGTGTGTGTGTGGGCTGTCTGTGTGTGTGGGGGGGCTGTCTGTGTGTGTGTGTGGGCTGTGTGTGTGTGTGTGTGTGTGGGCTGTCTGTGTGTGTGTGTGGGCTGTCTGTGTGTGTGTGTATGGGCTGTGTGTGTGTGTGTGTGTATGGGCGCTGTGTGTGTGTATGGGCTGTCTGTGTGTGTGGGCTGTGAGTGTGGGCTGTCTGTGTGTGTGTGGGCTGTCTGTGTGTGTGTGAGCTGTCTGTGTGTGTGTGAGCTGTCTGTGTGTGTGTGTGTGGGCTGTCTGTGTGTGTGTGTGTGTGGGCTGTCTGTGTGTGTGTGTGTGGGCTGTCTGTGTGTGTGTCGGAGAGCTGTCTGTGGCTGTGTGTGGGCTGTCTGTGGCTGTGCGTGTGTGTGTGTGGGGGGTGTCTGTGTGGGCTGTCTGTGTGTGTGTGTGTGGGCTGTCTGTGTCTGTGTGTGTGTGTGGGCTGTCTGTGTCTGTGTGTGTGTGTGGGCTGTCTGTGTCTGTGTGTGTGTGTGGGCTGTCTGTGTCTGTGTGTGTGTGTGGGCTGTCTATGTCTGTGTGTGTGTGTGTGGGCTGTGTGTGTGTGGGGGGTGTCTATGTCTGTGTGTGTGTGTGTGTGGGCTGTGTGTGTGTGGGGTGTGTGTGTGTGGGCTGTCTGTGTGTACACCTGTGTGTGTCTGAGTGTGTGGATGTAAGTGTATATAAGTATCTCTGTGTGTGTATTATATCTGTGCACTATTTGTGTGCTACAGTGAATCTGTGTGTGTGTGTGGGGGGGCTATCTGTGTGTGTGTGTAGGGGGGCAATCTGTGTGTGTGGGGGCTATCTGTGTGTGTGCGGGCTATCTGTGTGTGGCTATCTGTGTGTGTGTGTGTGGCTATCTGTGTGTGTGTGTGTGTGTGTGTGTGTGTTGGGGCTATCTCTGTGTGTGTGTGTGTGGGGCTGTCTGTGTGTGTGGGGCTGTCTGTGTGTGTGGGGCTGTCTGTGTGTGTGGGGCTGTCTGTGTGTGTGGGGCTGTCTGTGTGTGTGGGGCTGTCTGTGTGTGTGGGCTGTCTGTGTGTGTGTGGGCTGTCTGTGTGTGTGTGTGCTGTCTGTGTGTGTGTGTGGGCTGTCTGTGTGTGTGTGTGTGGGCTGTCTGTGTGTGTGTGGGCTGTCTGTGTGTGTGTGGGCTGTCTGTGTGTGTGTGGGCTGTCTGTGTGTGTGTGGGCTGTCTGTGTGTGTGTGTGGGCTGTCTGTGTGTGTGTGTGGGCTGTCTGTGTGTGTGTGTGGGCTGTCTGTGTGTGTGGGGGCTGTCTGTGTGTGTGGGGGCTGTCTGTGTGTGGGGGCTGTCTGTGTGTGTGTGTGTGTGTGTGTGTGTGGGCTATCTGTGTGTGTGTGGGCTATCTGTGTGTGTGTGGGCTATCTGTGTGTGTGTGGGCTATCTGTGTGTGTGGGGCTGTCTGTGTGTGTGTGTGGGGCTGTCTGTGTGTGTGTGGGGCTGTCTGTGTGTGTGTGTGGGGCTGTCTGTGTGTGTGTGTGGGGCTGTCTGTGTGTGTGTGGGGCTGTCTGTGTGTGTGTGGGGCTGTCTGTGTGTGTGTGGGGCTGTCTGTGTGTGTGTGGGGCTGTCTGTGTGTGTGTGGGGCTGTCTGTGTGTGTGTGGGGCTGTCTGTGTGTGTGTGGGCTGGCTGTGTGTGTGTGGGGGGGCTGTGTCTGTGTGTGTGGGGGGGGGGCTGTCTGTGTGTGTGTGGGCTGTGTGTGTGTGTGTGTGGGCTGTGTGTGTGTGTGTGAGCTGTCTGTGTGTGTGTGAGCTGTCTGTGTGTGGCTATCTGTGTGTGTGTGTGTAGGGGGGCAATCTGTGTGTGTGGGGGCTATCTGTGTGTGTGCGGGCTATCTGTGTGTGGCTATCTGTGTGTGTGTTGGGGCTATCTCTGTGTGTGTGTGTGTGTGTGTGGGGCTGTCTGTGTGTGTGGGGCTGTCTGTGTGTGTGGGGCTGTCTGTGTGTGTGTGGGCTGTCTGTGTGTGTGTGTGTGCTGTCTGTGTGTGGGCTGTCTGTGTGTGTGTGGGCTGTCTGTGTGTGTGTGGGCTGTCTGTGTGTGTGTGTGGGCTGTCTGTGTGTGTGTGTGGGCTGTCTGTGTGTGTGTGTGGGCTGTCTGTGTGTGTGTGGGCTGTCTGTGTGTGTGGGGGCTGTCTGTGTGTGTGGGGGCTGTCTGTGTGTGTGGGCTGTCTGTGTGTGTGTGTGTGTGTGGGCTATCTGTGTGTGTGTGTGGGCTATCTGTGTGTGTGTGGGGCTGTCTGTGTGTGTGGGGCTGTCTGTGTGTGTGTGTGGGCTGTGTGTGTGTGGGCTGTCTGTGTGTGTGGGGGGGCTGTCTGTGTGTGTGTGTGGGCTGTGTGTGTGTGTGTGTGTGTGGGCTGTCTGTGTGTGTGTGTGGGCTGTCTGTGTGTGTGTGTATGGGCTGTGTGTGTGTGTGTGTGTATGGGCGCTGTGTGTGTGTATGGGCTGTCTGTGTGTGTGGGCTGTGAGTGTGGGCTGTCTGTGTGTGTGTGGGCTGTCTGTGTGTGTGTGAGCTGTCTGTGTGTGTGTGAGCTGTCTGTGTGTGTGTGTGTGGGCTGTCTGTGTGTGTGTGTGTGTGGGCTGTCTGTGTGTGTGTGTGTGGGCTGTCTGTGTGTGTGTCGGAGAGCTGTCTGTGGCTGTGTGTGGGCTGTCTGTGGCTGTGCGTGTGTGTGTGTGGGGGGTGTCTGTGTGGGCTGTCTGTGTGTGTGTGTGTGGGCTGTCTGTGTCTGTGTGTGTGTGTGGGCTGTCTGTGTCTGTGTGTGTGTGTGGGCTGTCTGTGTCTGTGTGTGTGTGTGGGCTGTCTGTGTCTGTGTGTGTGTGTGGGCTGTCTATGTCTGTGTGTGTGTGTGTGGGCTGTGTGTGTGTGGGGGGTGTCTATGTCTGTGTGTGTGTGTGTGTGGGCTGTGTGTGTGTGGGGTGTGTGTGTGTGGGCTGTCTGTGTGTACACCTGTGTGTGTCTGAGTGTGTGGATGTAAGTGTATATAAGTATCTCTGTGTGTGTATTATATCTGTGCACTATTTGTGTGCTACAGTGAATCTGTGTGTGTGTGTGGGGGGGCTATCTGTGTGTGTGTGTAGGGGGGCAATCTGTGTGTGTGGGGGCTATCTGTGTGTGTGCGGGCTATCTGTGTGTGGCTATCTGTGTGTGTGTGTGTGGCTATCTGTGTGTGTGTGTGTGTGTGTGTGTGTGTTGGGGCTATCTCTGTGTGTGTGTGTGTGGGGCTGTCTGTGTGTGTGGGGCTGTCTGTGTGTGTGGGGCTGTCTGTGTGTGTGGGGCTGTCTGTGTGTGTGGGGCTGTCTGTGTGTGTGTGGGCTGTCTGTGTGTGTGTGGGCTGTCTGTGTGTGTGTGTGCTGTCTGTGTGTGTGTGTGTGGGCTGTCTGTGTGTGTGTGTGTGGGCTGTCTGTGTGTGTGTGGGCTGTCTGTGTGTGTGTGGGCTGTCTGTGTGTGTGTGGGCTGTCTGTGTGTGTGTGTGGGCTGTCTGTGTGTGTGTGTGGGCTGTCTGTGTGTGTGGGGGCTGTCTGTGTGTGTGGGGGCTGTCTGTGTGTGTGGGCTGTCTGTGTGTGTGTGTGTGTGTGTGTGTGTGGGCTATCTGTGTGTGTGTGGGCTATCTGTGTGTGTGTGGGCTATCTGTGTGTGTGGGGCTGTCTGTGTGTGTGTGTGGGGCTGTCTGTGTGTGTGTGTGGGCTGTGTGTGTGTGGGCTGTCTGTGTGTGTGGGGGGGCTGTGTGTGTGTGTGTGTGGGCTGTCTGTGTGTGTGTGTGTGTGTGTGTGGGCTGTCTGTGTGTGTGTGTATGGGCTGTGTGTGTGTGTGTGTATGGGCGCTGTGTGTGTGTATGGGCTGTCTGTGTGTGTGGGCTGTGAGTGTGGGCTGTGTGTGTGTGAGCTGTCTGTGTGTGTGTGAGCTGTCTGTGTGTGTGTGTGTGGGCTGTCTGTGTGTGTGTGTGTGGGCTGTCTGTGTGTGTGTCGGAGAGCTGTCTGTGGCTGTGTGTGGGCTGTCTGTGGCTGTGCGTGTGTGTGTGTGTGGGATGTCTGTGTGTGTGGGGGGTGTCTGTGTGGGCTGTCTGTGTCTGTGTGTGTGTGTGTGGGCTGTCTGTGTCTGTGTGTGTGTGTGGGCTGTCTGTGTCTGTGTGTGTGTGTGGGCTGTCTGTGTCTGTGTGTGTGTGTGTGGGCTGTCTATGTCTGTGTGGGCTGTGTGTGGGCTGTGTGTGTGTGTGGGGGGTGTGTGTGTGGGCTGTCTGTGTGTACACCTGTGTGTGTCTGAGTGTGTGGATGTAAGTGTATATAAGTATCTCTGTGTGTGTATTATATCTGTGCACTATTTGTGTGCTACAGTGAATTGCCCCATTTCTTTTAAAGGGACACTGAACCCACATTTTTTCTTTTGTGTTTTAAGCAACTTTCTAATTTACTCCTATTAGCAAATGTTCTTCATTCTCTTGGCATCTTTATTTGAAAAGCAAGAAATGTAAGTTTAGATGCCGCCCATTTTCGTGAACAACCTGGGTTGTTCTTGCTGATTGATGGATAAATTCATCCACCAATAAACAGGTGCTGGCCAAGGTACTGGACTTTTTTCAAATAAAGATAGCAAGAGAATAAAGACAAATTGATAATAGGAGTAAATTAGAAAGTTGCTTAAAATGGCATGCTCTATCTGAATCACAAAAGAAAAAATTTGGGTTCAGTGTCCCTTTAAGAATTGTTTGTTCTGGGTAGAGGCCCGCGCTGTCATTCTGCCTAGGGACCTGAACTTGCTAGGGCGGCCCTGGCATCTCTGTAATGTTCTTGTTATCATAAGAAAACAAATAAAATTAAGGCCCAGTTCAACTCAACTTTTCCTAATTGTCAGCATAATTCTTAATTATATACTTAAACTGTTGTTACAAAAGTACAAATGGTATATTGCAATATATACAATGTTATAGTGCTCCACTTTAGTGGGTTTATATGTTTTTTTATTTAAAATGTTGTGCATTACTTTATGTTTAAATCATTTTTATTGAAAAACTTTCATTCGTGCAACAACAGAGCAAGTGTTATATATCTACAGGCATCATCAAATACAACGTATACAATTGTCACTATCAGTTGCCATCAGCTAATACATCTATAAGCTCTCTATATTCCGTCTTATGTACTCTTCACCCTTTTACATTGCCGTGTTGGTTAGTCCCAGAAAGTCCATATTTGAGTGGGTGGTCTCTGTTGTTGCATTACAAAGCGTAAGATAACTCACATCAACTTTTTATGGTTTTCTTTTCTCTACTAATAACCAAAACAAACTGAAACAGTTATAAAATAAGTGTCCGGATGCCGGGAAGTGGCTTACCTGTCTTAAATTCCTATAATGCCTCACAAGTCCCTAGTTGTTGCTCCTTTTAGTCCTATCTAGCCTTCTAAGTAGACCAGTTAAAGCCATCTCCAAGTATCCAATAATACCATACTTCATCATTTTTATCTTTTGTGTTTAGCGACCAAGCTGCACATTCATACATGTTATATGTGTGTTGAATTTTATTTTTGATTTCTGGCCAGGTGGGTGTACCCACCTTCCAATATTTGGCTATACAGGTTCGTACTATCGTGCATATGATTCTAATAAAGGCATTTATTGGCTTATTATATTTTTTAATTCTTTCATGTAGCAGTGCCTGTGTGATGTTGAGGTGGATTTGTTCATCTAATAGGTAGCTTAACATGGAAGAGAGCGTTTTCCACACGGTTTGGACCTCTGTGCAGTCCCATAACATGTGTCTGTAAGTTCCCACTTCCCCACACCCTCTATAGCATTGTCTAGAGTTGTTTTGTGACATATATGAGGTTCTAGTTGGTGTTAGGTACCATCTGAATGTTGTCTTCAGACTATTTTCTCTCAAGTCTGCACTTAGCAATCCCTTCGTAGCTGTATTAAATACCTCATACCATGTGTCTAAGTCTACTGTCTTCTCTATGTCTGCCTCCCATTTGAGCATTAGTGTGGTTTTAGTCTTAGATCTTGCTTTCTGAATACCTAGGTATATTATAGAAATAGCATGTTTCGGTCTCCCCTGTGAATTGCTAAGTCCCTCCAATATTGATTTATTTTTGTCATTTGTTTTTCTGAGGTATGCCCGTAGAGACGAAGTTACCTGCAAATACAAGTACCAATTAATTTTTATAGGGGCCAGTTTCTCTTGAATTTGGGTGAAAGTCATTACCTTATTCTGAACCAGCAAATCTGCCACACGATATAGTCCTTTGTTTTCCCATTTAGCTACTTCCCTCTGTGACTCCCCGTGTAGTAGGTATCTAATAGGTTGCAATGTTGACCCCACTGGGCATAGTCCCTTTTTGTGCGCTAACTCTAGCCAGATGTATTGTGTGCACTGACTGGCCAGCGAAAGGCAGGCATCTGTTCTGTGAGTAGTAGTTTTACATTCCCATAATATAGCGTCAGTTTTACTCCACTTCCCCATGTCGGATTCTAGCTGTGTCCAAAGAGCCTCATGTTTAGATCTGAGTGTTAGTGTGTCTTGGGCTAATCTAGAGGCCTTAAAGTAGTCAATCAAGTTCGGCACACCCAGCCCTCCCAGGCTCCTATGTTTCGTCATAGTTTTGCTAGCTATTCTGGCATTCTTTTTACCTCTAATAAATGTTAAAATGTCTAACTGTAGCTTCTCTATATCAGAATATATCATTTTTATGGGAAGGGCCCTGAATAGATAAAGCAGGCGGGGCAGTATCGTCATCTTTACTGCTGACATCCTTCCCATCCAGGAGAAATTACATTTTTTCCACTTCTGCATGTCTTGTCTTATGGACTTATATAGCGGAAGATAATTGGCTTTGTATAGTTGGTGTATCTGTGGAGTTAATTTTACCCCTAAATATGTTAATGTCTGTTTTGTCTGTTTTAGTTCAAAGTTGATGTCTAGTAACTTCTTTGTATGTTGGGGGATCTCTATTGGTATGATTTCGCATTTATCTAAATTGATTCGATATCCTGAGAGTGTTGAAAAGTCAGCAATTATCGGATAGAGGTTGGGCAGAGAGAGGAGAGGCTTGGTCAAAGTGACTAACACATCGTCTGCAAACAGATTTAATTTGTATTCAATGTCTCCTATTTTGACTCCCGAGATGCTTGGCGTAGCCCTAATCTTCGCTGCTAATGGTTCGATGCATAGCGCGAACAGCAAGGGTGACAATGGGCACCCCTGCCTTGTGCCATTTAAAATAGGGAAAGTGTCAGATCTATATCCATTTGAGGAAACCTGTGCAGTCGGGCCAGTATATATTGCTTCTATCGCCTCAACAAAGGGACCCCCAAAGTTCATTCTGGCTAAAGTTTTCCTCATATAGCCCCAGTCCACCCTGTCAAACGCCTTCTCCGCATCCAGAGACAGGAGCAGAGAAGGCGTTTTTGTCTCATTTAAGTAATGTATAGTATTTATCAAGCGTCTAATGTTGTCCGGGGCTTCCCTATCTTTTATGAAGCCTACCTGGTCTTTGTGTATTAGTTTGGGCAGTATGTGTGCGAGTCTATTAGCCAAAATTTTAGTGAAGATCTTCAAATCTTGATTTATTAAAGATATGGGTCGGTAGCTGGCGCATTTCTTTGGGTCTTTGCCTGGTTTAGGTATGACTATTATTTTAGCTTGGAGCAATTCAGGGGGAACTGGGTTACCCTCCAGTATGTAATTGCAAAATTTAGTTAGATGGGGAACTAGGCATTCTCTGAATAGTTTGTAGTATTCACCGGGAAAGCCATCTGGTCCTGCAGCCTTTCCCGGTTTTAAGGCTCTGATTGCTAGAACCACCTCTAATTTTGTTATGGGTTTGTTCAAATCATCTTCCTCCGTCAATTTTTCTAGGGGAGTAGATCCCAAAAAATCTTGTGTGAGTTTCTCTACTTCCGGAGAATGTTTAACTTTTTGGCCGTTATAAAGTTCTGCATAAAATTCCCCAAATGTGTTAACTATCTTTTGGGGATGGGTGGTGTTAGTGCCGTCTTTTTTTCGATTAATGCTATATTGGCTGCTCGAAATCTCTCTCTGATCTTATGGGCCAAATACCTATCTGGCTTGTTGGCGTATATAAAGTATTGAGATTTCAGTCTCATTATGGCTCTGGTGGCTTGAGACGTCATGTGTTTTGCTATTAGTTCTCTTTTGTTTTGTAGTGCCCTTAGTATAGAGTGGCTACCTGTCAGCTTGTGTTGTCTTTCCATACGTGTTATTTCATTTAGTGCTTGTGTTAGGTCTTTTCTTGTTTTTCTGTTATGTATTGCCTTTCCCTGGATAAGTGCCCCCCTAATTACTGCCTTGTGGGCCGCCCATACCTGAATTGGGTTGTCTGTCGTCCCTGACTTGATTTCCCAGTAGTCAGTGAGGTGTTGCAAGGTTTTGGAATGTATTTCTGGGTTTTTATGTAATACGGGGTCATAGGTCCACGACCTAATTCTATGAGGGTCACTCAAACCTTTCAAGCTAAGCTCCACTATAGAGTGATCCGACCACACACATGGAGAGATAGAAGTGGAAATTAACAATGGTTGCAGTATTTGACTAGTGTATATATAATCTAAACGAGAGTAGGTATTGTGTGCCGCTGAATAAAATGTGGTTTCATTTGTGTCGCCTGTGTCGCCAAAATGTGGTTATCTATTAATTTAAAATATCTCTACTTTCTACTAAATATAATATACTAAATCTCTATGGTGAAACCACTAAAACCAACACAGATAAATTGTGAAAATAAACTATATGAGGATCCTCCATTATTTGTCAAACAGTTTATTTAGGAATCAATATATGTTAATAATAAGATAAATATTTACAGGTATATATATATCAATCTATTTTACAGATACAGTCCACATTTTAAGATACAGGGCAACTTTTCTAAACTAACCCCAATTGTGCTACACAGAATATTATCCCAGAAATACTTAGCCAGATTCTCTGTGTCCAACATCATCCATCTTTACAGCATGCCCAGGATACAAAAGAGAGGCAGAGGCTCTGGTGTTACAATATTTTATAACCCAATTCAAAAGGGAGTGGCTTATCAAATGCCACTCAAAAAGACCAATGGGAGTGTCTATAGTTCAGAGAGAAAGGTGTACCTGGGGGAAGGGATCCCAATAACAGCTAAGTGAATATTCCAGTGATAAAATGTCACCACATCGCCATTTAAGGTAATCCATGTGTCAAGTAGGGAGTGGGAGCCCAGCGAGTTATGGATAGATTTAATGATACTGCTGCGCCTCTGGAGTTTGTTTGACCCAAGTGTCTTATTTGGGTTACCCTGAGTTGTCATGGGAATGTTGAAGTCTCCTGCTAGAATTATTCTGGTCTGCGACCATTGTGTCAGAAGGTGTGAGAGACTTTCAAAAAATAAGTGTTGGTTTTCATTGGGTGCATAAACATTACACAAGACAGTGTCTACATTGTCTAGTTGGCCCTTTAAAATTATATATCTGCCTTCTACATCGGTGATAGTGGATTTGTGTACAAAGTTTATCGTGGATTGAATTAATATCGATACCCCTCTTTTTTTTGTTCCTACTGTGGCATGGTAATGTGTTGAATATTTTTTAGTCCAATAATAAGGGAAGTGTGTCTCCTGTAAAAATAGTATGTTGGCTCTAAGTGTATTGTACTGTTTAAAGGCCAGTCGTCTCTTGACATCTGTATTTAAACCCCTTACATTATGGGAGATAATCCTCAGCTCACCTGCCATATTCCACCTGGTTTAAATTGTCTAACTTACCTCGCATCGATACAGCCCCAACACCTACATCACCCTTCTTGGCTCTACTGTTTTCTAAGCTGCGTTTTTTCTCCATATATTCTTGGGAGTCTAACATTGGGAGCTTTCCACTCCCGGCATCCTTAAACACATAACAAGATAAATAACATTCAAACATAACATCATAACTTGTAACCCAAGGAGTGGGTCCCATAAATCTCTTCCTACCCAGCAAGATATAAACTGAGGCCAAAAGAAAGATGGCCGAGGTTGAAAGAGAAGGGAGGAAAAAGGTTAGGTAGTAAGAGGGGGGGAGAAGTGATAGAGTAACAAAAGGAATGAAGAAGAGGAAAATTAATGAAAATCAGAAAAAAAAGTTACTGGAGGTGTTGCTCCAGCTACACTGGCTTGAAAGGTTCTCAAGTGCTGATACATGATATTTAAGCTAAGTTGTTCCCATTCACTGTAGTCCAGTAGCTACTTCCCACAACAAAAAATGGGAGAGGGGGGAATTATCCCCAGTGACCACATCTTGATTTAAGTCTCGTCAGTCCATCTTTGTTTTCCAAGTCAAGTAGGTCTGAGAATATATTGATCTGCTGTTTAGGAAACGTCTCTATTTTTCAGATCTCGTTGCTATGTTTCTACCCCTTGACATTAAGATAATAATTGTTCCCTGTGGCTGTATATTTTGTTGTCTCTTGTTCTCTTTTATTGTCTATGCTAGAAGTAACCAAAGTCACAGGCTGCTCCTAATTGCGGTTATAGGCAAATATTGGAGTTCAATTTATCCCCTTGTTTCCCCTCTGAGATATTTTATTTGAAGTATGGCTCCGCTGTTATTTTATGACATCCATATGTGTACTGTTAATATGCTTTCTGCATGGTCTCACCTTAGCTTCTGTGTCTAGGATTTTCCCTCTATTCTGTCAGACACCATGCTGCGTCGTTACTTCTGCAGCTTCTGTATGGCCGGCGCCATCTTGGTAACTCTGTTTGAGCCTTGCGTCCTCCATCCACAATGCTGCCGATCCTCTCACCATCCGCCGCTCCTCGCAGGGAGCTCTTGATCCTCAGCCGCTTGTTGCTGTATATTTCACCGGATTCTGCTTTCTTCTGTCATCCGGTGAGTCTGTAATGGATCCGGTGCGGCCCTATACTCCTATGGCCGTCTCCGTGATTTTACCGTTTCCTCTGCTGCCAGCTGCAGGATTCTCCAGTAGTGGTGGGTTTAGTATGGGCACCCCATTAATTTAGCTTGCAAGATACAGCACTTGGGGTCAATTAAACAGCTTATTAGCCAGTGCGCTGAGCGGAGCTCTACGCTCATGCGACCATCTCCCTGCTCAGTTATGCCACGCCCCGTTGTGCATTACTTTAAAGGGACACCGAACCCAATTTCATATAAAAATCATATAAAGGGACACAACCCAAAATTTCTCCAACATAGGTGTGTCCGGTCCACGGCGTCATCCTTACTTGTGGGATATTCTCTTCCCCAACAGGAAATGGCAAAGAGCCCAGCAAAGCTGGTCACATGATCCCTCCTAGGCTCCGCCTTCCCCAGTCATTCTCTTTGCCGTTGTACAGGCAACATCTCCACGGAGATGGCTTAGAGTTTTTTAGTGTTTAACTGTAGTTTCTCCAACATAGGTGTGTCCGGTCCACGGCGTCATCCTTACTTGTGGGATATTCTCTTCCCCAACAGGAAATGGCAAAGAGCCCAGCAAAGCTGGTCACATGATCCCTCCTAGGCTCCGCCTACCCCAGTCATTCTCTTTGCCGTTGTACAGGCAACATCTCCACGGAGATGGCTTAGAGTTTTTTAGTGTTTAACTGTAGTTTTTATTATTCAATCAAGAGTTTGTTATTTTGAAATAGTGCTGGTATGTACTATTTACTCAGAAACAGAAAAGAGATGAAGATTTCTGTTTGTATGAGGAAAATGATTTTAGCAACCGTAACTAAAATCCATGGCTGTTCCACACAGGACTGTTGAGAGCAATTAACTTCAGTTGGGGGAACAGTGTGCAGTCTCTTGCTGCTTGAGGTATGACACATTCTAACAAGACGATGTAATGCTGGAAGCTGTCATTTTCCCTATGGGATCCGGTAAGCCATGTTTATTACGATCATAAATAAGGGCTTCACAAGGGCTTATTAAGACTGTAGACTGTTTCTGGGCTAAATCGATTCATTATTAACACATATTTAGCCTTGAGGAATCATTTTATCTGGGTATTTTGATATAATAATATCGGCAGGCACTGTATTAGACACCTTATTCCTTAGGGGCTTTCCCAAAGCTTAAGCAGAGCCTCATTTTCGCGCCGGTGTGGCGCACTTGTTTTTGAGAGGCATGGCATGCAGTCGCATGTGAGAGGAGCTCTGATACTTAGAAAAGACTTTCTGAAGGCGTCATTTGGTATCGTATTCCCCTTTGGGCTTGGTTGGGTCTCAGCAAAGCAGATACCAGGGACTGTAAAGGGGTTAAAGTTTAAAACGGCTCCGGTTCCGTTATTTTAAGAGTTAAAGCTTCCAAATTTGGTGTGCAATACTTTTAAGGCTTTAAGACACTGTGGTGAAAATTTGGTGAATTTTGAACAATTCCTTCATGTTTTTTCGCAATTGCAGTAATAAAGTGTGTTCAGTTTAAAATTTAAAGTGACAGTAACGGTTTTATTTTAAAACGTTTTTGTACTTTGTTATCAAGTTTATGCCTGTTTAACATGTCTGAACTACCAGATAGACTGTGTTCTGAATGTGGGGAAGCCAGAATTCCTATTCATTTAAATAAATGTGATTTATGTGATAATGACAATGATGCCCAAGATGATTCCTCAAGTGAGGGGAGTAAGCATGGTACTGCATCATTCCCTCCTTCGTCTACACGAGTCTTGCCCACTCAGGAGGCCCCTAGTACATCTAGCGCGCCAATACTCCTTACTATGCAACAATTAACGGCTGTAATGGATAATTCTGTCAAAAACATTTTAGCCAAAATGAACCCTTGTCAGCGTAAGCGTGGCTGCTCTGTTTTAGATACTGAAGAGCATGACGACGCTGATATTAATATCTCTGAAGGGCCCCTAACCCAGTCTGAGGGGGCCAGGGAGGTTTTGTCTGAGGGAGAAATTACTGATTCAGGGAACATTTCTCAACAGGCTGAACCTGATGTGATTGCATTTAAATTTAAGTTGGAACATCTCCGCATTCTGCTTAAGGAGGTATTATCCACTCTGGATGATTGTGAAAAGTTGGTCATCCCAGAGAAACTATGTAAAATGGACAAGTTCCTAGAGGTGCCGGGGCTCCCAGAAGCTTTTCCTATACCCAAGCGGGTGGCGGAGATTGTTAATAAAGAATGGGAAAGGCCCGGTATTCCTTTCGTCCCTCCCCCCATATTTAAAAAATTGTTTCCTATGGTCGACCCCAGAAAGGACTTATGGCAGACAGTCCCCAAGGTCGAGGGAGCGGTTTCCACTTTAAACAAACGCACCACTATACCCATAGAGGATAGTTGTGCTTTCAAAGATCCTATGGATAAAAAATTAGAAGGTTTGCTTAAAAAGATGTTTGTTCAGCAGGGTTACCTTCTACAACCAATTTCATGCATTGTCCCTGTCGCTACAGCCGCATGTTTCTGGTTCGATGAGCTGATAAAGACGCTCGATAGTGATTCTCCTCCTTATGAGGAGATTATGGACAGAATCAATGCTCTCAAATTGGCTAATTCTTTCACCCTAGACGCCACTTTGCAATTGGCTAGGTTAGCGGCTAAGAATTCTGGGTTTGCTATTGTGGCGCGCAGAGCGCTTTGGTTGAAATCTTGGTCGGCTGATGCGTCTTCCAAGAACAAGCTACTAAACATTCCTTTCAAGGGGAAAACGCTGTTTGGCCCTGACTTGAAAGAGATTATCTCTGATATCACTGGGGGTAAGGGCCACGCCCTTCCTCAGGATCGGCCTTTCAAGGCAAAAAATAGACCTAATTTTCGTCCCTTTCGTAAAAACGGACCAGCCCAAAGTGCTACGTCCTCTAAGCAAGAGGGTAATACTTCTCAAGCCAAGCCAGCTTGGAGACCAATGCAAGGCTGGAACAAGGGAAAGCAGGCCAAGAAACCTGCCACTGCTACCAAGACAGCATGAAATGTTGGCCCCCGATCCGGGACCGGATCTGGTGGGGGGCAGACTCTCTCTCTTCGCTCAGGCTTGGGCAAGAGATGTTCTGGATCCTTGGGCGCTAGAAATAGTCTCCCAAGGTTATCTTCTGGAATTCAGGGGACTTCCCCCAAGGGGGAGGTTCCACAGGTCTCTGTTGTCTTCAGACCACATAAAAAGACAGGCGTTCTTACATTGTGTAGAAGACCTGTTAAAAATGGGAGTGATTCATCCAGTTCCATTAAGAGAACAAGGGATGGGGTTCTACTCCAATCTGTTCATAGTTCCCAAAAAAGAGGGAACGTTCAGACCAATCTTAGATCTCAAGATCTTAAACAAGTTTCTCAAGGTTCCATCGTTCAAGATGGAAACCATTCGAACTATTCTTCCTTCCATCCAGGAAGGTCAATTCATGACCACGGTGGATTTAAAGGATGCGTATCTACATATTCCTATCCACAAGGAACATCATCGGTTCCTAAGGTTCGCATTCCTGGACAAACATTACCAGTTCGTGGCGCTTCCTTTCGGATTAGCCACTGCTCCAAGGATTTTCACAAAGGTACTAGGGTCCCTTCTAGCTGTGCTACGACCAAGGGGCGTTGCGGTAGTACCTTACTTGGACGACATTCTGATTCAAGCGTCGTCCCTTCCTCAAGCAAAGGCTCACACGGACATCGTCCTGGCCTTTCTCAGATCTCACGGATGGAAAGTGAACGTGGAAAAGAGTTCTCTATCCCCGTCAACAAGGGTTCCCTTCTTGGGAACAATTATAGACTCCTTAGAAATGAGGATTTTTCTGACAGAAGTCAGAAAAACAAAACTTCTAGACTCTTGTCGGATACTTCATTCCGTTCCTCTTCCTTCCATAGCTCAGTGCATGGAAGTGATCGGGTTAATGGTAGCGGCAATGGACATAGTTCCTTTTGCGCGCATTCATCTAAGACCATTACAACTGTGCATGCTCAGTCAGTGGAATGGGGACTATACAGACTTGTCTCCGAAGATACAAGTAAATCAGAGGACCAGAGACTCACTCCGTTGGTGGCTGTCCCTGGACAACCTGTCACAAGGGATGACATTCCGCAGACCAGAGTGGGTCATTGTCACGACCGACGCCAGTCTGATGGGCTGGGGCGCGGTCTGGGGATCCCTGAAAGCTCAGGGTCTTTGGTCTCGGGAAGAATCTCTTCTACCGATAAATATTCTGGAACTGAGAGCGATATTCAATGCTCTCAAGGCTTGGCCTCAGCTAGCGAGGACCAAGTTCATACGGTTTCAATCAGACAACATGACAACTGTTGCGTACATCAACCATCAGGGGGGAACAAGGAGTTCCCTAGCGATGGAAGAAGTGACCAAAATCATTCTATGGGCGGAGTCTCACTCCTGCCACCTGTCTGCTATCCACATCCCAGGAGTGGAAAATTGGGAAGCGGATTTTCTGAGTCGTCAGACATTGCATCCGGGGGAGTGGGAACTCCATCCGGAAATCTTTGCCCAAGTCACTCACCTGTGGGGCATTCCAGACATGGATCTGATGGCCTCTCGTCAGAACTTCAAAGTTCCTTGCTACGGGGCCAGATCCAGGGATCCCAAGGCGGCTCTAGTGGATGCACTAGTAGCACCTTGGACCTTCAAACTAGCTTATGTGTTCCCGCCATTTCCTCTCATCCCCAGGCTGGTAGCCAGGATCAATCAGGAGAGGGCGTCGGTGATCTTGATAGCTCCTGCGTGGCCACGCAGGACTTGGTATGCAGATCTGGTGAATATGTCATCGGCTCCACCTTGGAAGCTACCTTTGAGACGAGACCTTCTTGTTCAGGGTCCGTTCGAACATCCGAATCTGGTTTCACTCCAGCTGACTGCTTAGAGATTGAACGCTTGATTTTATCGAAGCGAGGATTCTCAGACTCTGTTATCGATACTCTTGTTCAGGCCAGAAAGCCTGTAACTAGAAAGATTTACCACAAAATTTGGAAAAAATATATCTGTTGGTGTGAATCTAAAGGATTCCCTTGGGACAAGGTTAAGATTCCTAGGATTCTATCCTTCCTTCAAGAAGGATTGGAAAAAGGATTATCTGCAAGTTCCCTGAAGGGACAGATTTCTGCCTTGTCGGTGTTACTTCACAAAAAGCTGGCAGCTGTGCCAGATGTTCAAGCCTTTGTTCAGGCTCTGGTTAGAATCAAGCCTGTTTACAAACCTTTGACTCCTCCTTGGAGTCTCAATTTAGTTCTTTCAGTTCTTCAGGGGGTTCCGTTTGAACCCTTACATTCCGTTGATATTAAGTTATTATCTTGGAAAGTTTTGTTTTTAGTTGCAATTTCTTCTGCTAGAAGAGTTTCAGAATTATCTGCTCTGCAGTGTTCTCCTCCTTATCTGGTGTTCCATGCAGATAAGGTGGTTTTACGTACTAAACCTGGTTTTCTTCCAAAAGTTGTTTCTAACAAAAACATTAACCAGGAGATTATCGTACCTTCTCTGTGTCCGAAACCAGTTTCAAAGAAGGAACGTTTGTTGCACAATTTGGATGTTGTTCGCGCTCTAAAATTCTATTTAGATGCTACAAAGGATTTTAGACAAACATCTTCCTTGTTTGTTGTTTATTCCGGTAAAAGGAGAGGTCAAAAAGCAACTTCTACCTCTCTCTCTTTTTGGATTAAAAGCATCATCAGATTGGCTTACGAGACTGCCGGACGGCAGCCTCCCGAAAGAATCACAGCTCATTCCACTAGGGCTGTGGCTTCCACATGGGCCTTCAAGAACGAGGCTTCTGTTGATCAGATATGTAGGGCAGCGACTTGGTCTTCACTGCACACTTTTACCAAATTTTACAAGTTTGATACTTTTGCTTCTTCTGAGGCTATTTTTGGGAGAAAGGTTTTGCAAGCCGTGGTGCCTTCCATTTAGGTGACCTGATTTGCTCCCTCCCTTCATCCGTGTCCTAAAGCTTTGGTATTGGTTCCCACAAGTAAGGATGACGCCGTGGACCGGACACACCTATGTTGGAGAAAACAGAATTTATGTTTACCTGATAAATTTCTTTCTCCAACGGTGTGTCCGGTCCACGGCCCGCCCTGGTTTTTTAATCAGGTCTGATAATTTATTTTCTTTTAACTACAGTCACCACGGTACCATATGGTTTCTCCTATGCAAATATTCCTCCTTAACGTCGGTCGAATGACTGGGGTAGGCGGAGCCTAGGAGGGATCATGTGACCAGCTTTGCTGGGCTCTTTGCCATTTCCTGTTGGGGAAGAGAATATCCCACAAGTAAGGATGACGCCGTGGACCGGACACACCGTTGGAGAAAGAAATTTATCAGGTAAACATAAATTCTGTTTTTTATTATTCAATCAAGAGTTTGTTATTTTAAAATAGTGCTGGTATGTACTATTTACTCTGAAACAGAAAAGAGATGAAGATTTCTGTTTGTAAGAGGAAAATGATTTTAGCAACCGTTACTAAAATCGATGGCTGTTCCACACAGGACTGTTGAGAGGAATTAACTTCAGTTGGGGGAACAGTGAGCAGACCTTTGCTGCTTGAGGTATGACACATTCTAACAAGACGATGTAATGCTGGAAGCTGTCATTTTCCCTATGGGATCCGGTAAGCCATTTTTATTACAGAGTAAATAAGGGCTTCACAAGGGCTTGTTAAGACTGTAGACATTTTCTGGGCTAAATCGATTCATATATAACATATTTAGCCTTGAGGAATCATTTAATATGGGTATTTTTGTAAAATAATATCGGCAGGCACTGTTTTAGACACCTTATTCTCTAGGGGCTTTCCCTAATCATAGGCAGAGCCTCATTTTCGCGCCGGTATTGCGCACTTGTTTTTGAGAAGCATGACATGCAGTCGCATGTGTGAGGAGCTCTGATACATAAAAAAGACTTTCTGAAGGCGTCATTTGGTATCGTATTCCCCTTTGGGCTTGGTTGGGTCTCAGCAAAGCAGATACCAGGGACTGTAAAGGGGTTAAAGATAAAAACGGCTCAGGTTCCGTTATTTTAAGGGTTAAAGCTTCCAAATTTGGTGTGCAATACTTTTAAGGCTTTAAGACACTGTGGTGAAATTTTGGTGAATTTTGAACAATTCCTTCATACTTTTTCGCAATTGCAGTAATAAAGTGTGTTCAGTTTAAAATTTAAAGTGACAGTAACGGTTTTATTTTAAAACGTTTTTTGTACTTTGTTATCAAGTTTATGCCTGTTTAACATGTCTGAACTACCAGATAGACTGTGTTCTGAATGTGGGGAAGCCAAGGTTCCTTCTCATTTAAATAGATGTGATTTATGTGACACTGAAAATGATGCCCAAGATGATTCCTCAAGTGAGGGGAGTAAGCATGGTACTGCATCATTCCCTCCTTCGTCTACACCAGTCTTGCCCACTCAGGAGGCCCCTAGTACATCTAGCGCGCCAATACTCCTTACTATGCAACAATTAACGGCTGTAATGGATAATTCTATCAAAAACATTTTAGCCAAAATGCCCACTTATCAGCGTAAGCGCGACTGCTCTGTTTTAGATACTGAAGAGCATGAGGACGCTGAGGATAATGGTTCTGATATGCCCCTACACCAGTCTGAGGGGGCCAGGGAGGTTTTGTCTGAGGGAGAAATTTCAGATTCAGAGAAAATTTCTCAACAAGCTGAACCCGATGTGATTACATTTAAATTTAAGTTGGAACATCTCCGCGCTCTGCTTAAGGAGGTGTTATCCACTCTGGATGATTGTGAGAATTTGATCATCCCAGAGAAACTATGTAAAATGGACAAGTTCCTAGAGGTCCCGGGGCCCCCAGAAGCTTTTCCTATACCCAAGCGGGTGGCGGACATTGTAAATAAAGAATGGGAAAGGCCCGGTATACCTTTCGTCCCTCCCCCCATATTTAAAAAATTGTTTCCCATGGTCGACCCCAGAAAGGACTTATGGCAGACAGTCCCCAAGGTCGAGGGGGCGGTTTCTACTTTAAACAAACGCACCACTATACCCATAGAAGATAGTTGTGCTTTCAAAGATCCTATGGATAAAAAATTAGAAGGTTTGCTTAAAAAGATGTTTGTTCAGCAAGGTTACCTTCTACAACCAATTTCATGCATTGTCCCTGTCACTACAGCCGCGTGTTTCTGGTTCGATGAGCTAGAAAAGGCGATCGATAGTGATTCTCCTCCTTATGAGGAGATTATGGACAGAATCCGTGCTCTCAAATTGGCTAATTCTTTCACCCTAGACGCCACTTTGCAATTGGCTAGGTTAGCGGCGAAAAATTCTGGGTTTGCTATTGTGGCGCGCAGAGCGCTTTGGTTGAAATCTTGGTCAGCGGATGCGTCTTCCAAGAACAAATTGCTTAACATTCCTTTCAAGGGGAAAACGCTGTTTGGCCCTGACTTGAAAGAGATTATCTCTGATATCACTGGGGGTAAGGGCCACGCCCTTCCTCAGGATAGGTCTTTCAAGGCCAAAAATAAACCTAATTTTCGTCCCTTTCGTAGAAACGGACCAGCCCCAAGTGCTACGTCCTCTAAGCAAGAGGGTAATTCTTCTCAAGCCAAGCCAGCCTGGAGACCAATGCAAGGCTGGAACAAGGGAAAGCAGGCCAAGAAGCCTGCCACTGCTACCAAGACAGCATGAAATGTTGGCCCCCGATCCGGGACCGGATCTGGTGGGGGGCAGACTTTCTCTCTTCGCTCAGGCTTGGGCAAGAGATGTTCTGGATCCTTGGGCACTAGAAATAGTCTCCCAAGGTTATCTTCTGGAATTCAAGGGGCCTCCCCCAAGGGGGAGGTTCCACAGGTCTCAATTGTCTTCAGACCACATGAAAAGACAGGCATTCTTACATTGTGTAGAAGACCTGTTAAAAATGGGAGTGATTCATCCTGTTCCTTTAGGAGAACAAGGGATGGGGTTCTACTCCAATCTG
This sequence comes from Bombina bombina, assembly GCF_027579735.1. Classification (NCBI taxonomy): domain Eukaryota; kingdom Metazoa; phylum Chordata; class Amphibia; order Anura; family Bombinatoridae; genus Bombina; species Bombina bombina. The sequence continues at coordinate 155,015,728 of NC_069502.1, forward strand.
TTCGTAGTTCCCAAAAAAGAGGGAACATTCAGACCAATCTTAGATCTCAAGATCCTAAACAAGTTTCTCAAGGTTCCATCGTTCAAAATGGAAACCATTCGAACAATTCTTCCTTCCATCCAGGAAGGTCAATTCATGACCACGGTGGATTTAAAGGATGCGTATCTACATATTCCTATCCACAAGGAACATCATCGGTTCCTAAGGTTCGCATTCCTGGACAAGCATTACCAGTTTGTGGCACTTCCGTTCGGATTAGCCACTGCTCCAAGGATTTTCACAAAGGTACTAGGGTCCCTTCTAGCGGTTCTAAGACCAAGGGGCATTGCAGTAGTACCTTACTTGGACGACATTCTGATTCAAGCGTCGTCCCTTCCTCAAGCAAAGGCTCACACGGACATTGTCCTGGCCTTTCTCAGATCTCACGGGTGGAAAGTGAACGTAGAAAAAAGTTCTCTATCTCCGTCAACAAGGGTTCCCTTCTTGGGAACAATAATAGACTCCTTAGAAATGAGGATTTTTCTGACAGAGGCCAGAAAATCAAAACTTCTAAACTCTTGTCAAATACTTCATTCTGTTCCTCTTCCTTCCATAGCGCAGTGCATGGAAGTAATAGGTTTGATGGTAGCGGCAATGGACATAGTTCCTTTTGCGCGAATTCATCTAAGACCATTACAACTGTGCATGCTCAGTCAGTGGAATGGGGACTATACAGACTTGTCTCCGACGATACAAGTAGATCAGAGGACCAGAGATTCACTCCGTTGGTGGCTGTCCCTGGACAACCTGTCACAGGGGATGAGCTTCCGCAGACCAGAGTGGGTCATTGTCACGACCGACGCCAGTTTGGTGGGCTGGGGCGCGGTCTGGGGACCCCTGAAAGCTCAGGGTCTTTGGTCTCGGGAAGAATCTCTTCTTCCGATAAATATTCTGGAACTGAGAGCGATATTCAATGCTCTCAGGGCTTGGCCTCAGCTAGCAAAGGCCAAGTTCATACGGTTTCAATCAGACAACATGACGACTGTTGCGTACATCAACCATCAGGGGGGAACAAGGAGTTCCCTGGCGATGGAAGAAGTGACCAAAATCATTCAATGGGCGGAGACTCACTCCTGCCACTTGTCTGCAATCCACATCCCAGGAGTGGAAAATTGGGAAGCGGATTTTCTGAGTCGTCAGACATTTCATCCGGGGGAGTGGGAACTCCATCCGGAAATCTTTGCCCAAATTACTCAATTGTGGGGCATTCCAGACATGGATCTGATGGCCTCTCGTCAGAACTTCAAGGTTCCTTGCTACGGGTCCAGATCCAGGGATCCCAAGGCGACTCTAGTAGATGCACTAGTAGCACCTTGGACCTTCAAACTAGCTTATGTATTCCCGCTGTTTCCTCTCATCCCCAGGCTGGTAGCCAGGATCAATCAGGAGAGGGCATCGGTGATCTTGATAGCTCCTGCGTGGCCACGCAGGACTTGGTATGCAGACCTGGTGAATATGTCATCGGCTCCACCATGGAAGCTACCTTTGAGACGAGACCTTCTTGTTCAAGGTCCGTTCGAACATCCGAATCTGGTCTCACTCCAACTGACTGCTTGGAGATTGAACGCTTGATCTTATCAAAGCGAGGGTTCTCAGATTCTGTCATTGATACTCTTGTTCAGGCCAGAAAGCCTGTAACTAGAAAAATTTACCACAAAATATGGAAAAAATATATCTGTTGGTGTGAATCTAAAGGATTCCCTTGGGACAAGGTAAAAATTCCTAAGATTCTATCCTTTCTTCAAGAAGGTTTGGAGAAAGGATTATCTGCAAGTTCCTTGAAGGGACAGATTTCTGCCTTGTCTGTGTTACTTCACAAAAAGCTGGCAGCTGTGCCAGATGTTCAAGCCTTTGTTCAGGCTCTGGTTAGAATCAAGCCTGTTTACAAACCTTTGACTCCTCCTTGGAGTCTCAATTTAGTTCTTTCAGTTCTTCAGGGGGTTCCGTTTGAACCCTTACATTCCGTTGATATTAAGTTATTATCTTGGAAAGTTTTGTTTTTGGTTGCAATTTCTTCTGCTAGAAGAGTTTCAGAATTATCTGCTCTGCAGTGTTCTCCTCCTTATCTGGTGTTCCATGCAGATAAGGTGGTTTTACGTACTAAACCTGGTTTTCTTCCGAAAGTTGTTTCTAACAAAAACATTAACCAGGAGATAGTCGTGCCTTCTTTGTGTCCGAATCCAGTTTCAAAGAAGGAACGTTTGTTGCACAATTTGGATGTTGTTCGTGCTCTAAAATTCTATTTAGATGCTACAAAGGATTTTAGACAAACATCTTCCTTGTTTGTTGTTTATTCTGGTAAAAGGAGAGGTCAAAAAGCAACTTCTACCTCTCTCTCTTTTTGGATTAAAAGCATCATCAGATTGGCTTATGAGACTGCCGGACGGCAGCCTCCTGAAAGAATCACAGCTCATTCCACTAGGGCTGTGGCTTCCACATGGGCCTTCAAGAACGAGGCTTCTGTTGATCAGATATGTAAGGCAGCGACTTGGTCTTCACTGCACACTTTTACTAAATTTTACAAGTTTGATACTTTTGCTTCTTCTGAGGCTATTTTTGGGAGAAAGGTTTTGCAAGCCGTGGTGCCTTCCATCTAGGTGACCTGATTTGCTCCCTCCCTTCATCCGTGTCCTAAAGCTTTGGTATTGGTTCCCACAAGTAAGGATGACGCCGTGGACCGGACACACCAATGTTGGAGAAAACAGAATTTATGTTTACCTGATAAATTACTTTCTCCAACGGTGTGTCCGGTCCACGGCCCACCCTGGTTTTTTAATCAGGTCTGATATTTTATTTTCTTTAACTACAGTCACCACGGTATCATATGGTTTCTCCTATGCAAATATTCCTCCTTTACGTCGGTCGAATGACTGGGGAAGGCGGAGCCTAGGAGGGATCATGTGACCAGCTTTGCTGGGCTCTTTGCCATTTCCTGTTGGGGAAGAGAATATCCCACAAGTAAGGATGACGCCGTGGACCGGACACACCGTTGGAGAAAGTAATTTATCAGGTAAACATAAATTCTGTTTTTTATTTCATGATTCAGATAGAACATGCAATTTTAACCAACTTTCTAATTTACTCCTATTATCAAATTTTCTTCATTCTCTTGGTAAGTTTATTTGAAAAGCAAGAATGTAAGTTTAGATGCCGGCCCATTTTTGGTAAACAACCTGGGTTGTCCTTGCTGACTGGACAGCACCAATAAACAAGTGCTGTCCATGGTTCTGAACCAAAAATTTGCTGGCTCCTTAGCTTAGATGCCTTCTTTTTCAAATAAAGATAGCAAGAGAACAAAGAAAAATGTATACTATAACTAAATTAGAAAGTTTGCTTAAAACGGCATGCTCTATCTGAATCATGAAATAAAAATTTTGGGTTGTGTCCCTTTATATGATTTTTCTCCCATTTTGTTTCATTGCAAAAATGGTGGGGTTGGAGGCGGAAATTGGGCGGGGATGGGGGTGAGGTTGGAGGCAGGGAGAAAGGGGCCCCATTTTGTCACCCCGCCTTGGGCCATGCAATGGCTAGGCCGGCGTTGCCACTAGTGCAAATCCCAATCATTATTACACAGCTTTATGGCAAAAATTGCTATTGTGCTTTTTTTTTTTAGGTGCTAAAACTACCCCTAATGGGTAACATTCAAAGTAGATTTTTTTTAACTTATTACTATGTTCTTATTTTTCACTTTATTTAATTTTTTACATTTTCTAATGCAACCTATTATATGGTTAAAATGAAAAAAAAAACAAAAAAAAAACCTGAAGCTAGTGTGCACTAGTGCCTACAAAAAATGTCTTTGAAAGCAGATTTGACATCCCAGGCTGTGGCCGAAAGTCTACAGAACACCTTGGCATTTCCCGTTCTTGCCACTTGGTGACACAGTTTGCTTAGAGTAAACCTCATACAATGCAAATAGTCATCCTGTCTGATTGATTTCTATCTGGTTCCCATCGGTTGCCGTTTCTTTGTTGATAAATTATTACGGCAGCATTTCAACCTGAAAGGTACCTGTGATGATATTCACCTTGAGAGCTTCAGATAACATAAACTGCGTAAACCCTTTTACAAGTAATTTATGTCATCTAGACCCACACAGGCATATTACCATATTCTCAATTCACTGATGCCTGGGTTTTATTTTATGTAGTATATGAATTCTTTGTTACTCTTTATTTGGGCTATTACATTAAAGAGTTTAGTAGTCTTTAATGGATTATTTGTACCTCTAAATTACATCTCTGTGACATTTCTGAGTTGAATGATTCAATATATTACATATAATTAAGCATTATCGATTTGCTGAATAGACTTGGTGTGCAGCGATGTTTATAGACTGTGCCTGCTCCAAAGTGAAAAAAGATCATTATTTATAAATGACTTAATCCTATATTAAGATTAGCATGTTGTGTTGATGTTATTGAATTCTTATGGAAGTCCTCTTTCAGACACAGATCTGTCATACGCAATTATAAGGGGAATTACCCACATGGGGGTTGTTGGTCTTTAGACATGAAGGGACTAATCATTTTTTTTTTCTTTAAACAGTTGCTGTCATGTAATTGATGTGGTGTTGGTTGTCACTGAATTTAAAGGGACATAACAGTGTAAAAGCAAATACTTTAATTTGTGCAGTGTGTGTTTCTCCCCCCCCCCCCTGCCCCTGCAAAAGTTTAAACACATAGATACATTTGCATTTAAGTGCTGTAATGCATTGCCACTCATGAGAAGAACCTGTCCAAGGAGGAGTGGCATATTCACATAGCTGCCAGTGACCACCCATGCCCTGTCTGGGTAATCCACATAAGGAAACCTAATGTGTGCACCTTTAATTGTGTCTTTTCCAAATACTGTATATTTTCCTTCTCCCTCCTTTGGCTGCAGTATTTGATTACTGTGCGCGCGCTCCCAAGCCCCGTTCACCGCCTCTGTGCAGAGATCGCGGCAGAGAAAAGCCCAGGACTGCAATAACATACAGAGTACGTCGCTGGTCCTGAAGGGCATAACGACCAGCGTCGTTAAGGGGTTAATAACCTGACCCTTTAAATGCTTTAATTTGATTCATAACTCTAGCGCAGAAAAGCTTAGAACCGTTGTTACTCTGCACCATAAAATGCTAATAGTTATAAATATAAAAATATATTTTGTACTGTCCTCTGATATCTACATATTTTATTTTATATCATAATCATATTGCAGAGTAAGGGACAGTCTACGCCAGAATTGTTGTTGTTTAAAAAGACAGATAATTCCTTTATTACCCATTTCTCCAGTTTTGCATAACCAACACTGTTATATCAATACACTTTTTACCTCTGTGATGATCTTGTTTCTAAGCCTCTGCAGACTGTCCCCTTATCTCATTTCTTTTGACAGACATGCACTTTAGCCAATCAGTGCTGACTCTTAAATAACTCCACGGGAGTGAGCACAATGTTATCTATATGCAAACCTCCCAACATTTCACAATTCAAAAGAGGGACCCCCCCCCGGCAAAAAAATTAAATGTGGTGGGCAGGAATAGGTACAGGGCTTACATTTGTACATGCAGACACATACACACTACCTAGCACACACTTATACATGCAGATACCCACACACACACTTATACATAGATACACACACACACACACACACTACACTACATAGCTTACACTTATACATGCAGATACACACACACACACACACACACACAGTATATAACATACACTTGTGCATGCAGATACACATCCACACTTATAGATACAGATACACACACACAGACACACACACACTACATAGCTTACACTTATACATGCAGATACACACACACACACACACTACATAGCATACACTTATACATGCAGATACACACCCACACTTATAGATACAGATAGACACTCACACTACATCATATATGGGTATATGTAAGATACATGCTAGTATTATCACCAGGGGTTAGATGTCATCACTACTAGAGGTAGGTTAGAGGTCACCATTACCTGAGGTCAGAGGATATACAGCCTTCTTACTCCTGCTTAACCCACACACCATTCCTTTTCCACAGGGAATCTAACAGGTATCTAACCCTGGGAGCGAAAAGCCTACTGAGTATAGGCCCAATAGAATTAAACATTTTTTTTTAAAATGCATGGGGCAATGCGGTACAGATGGCTAGCAGCCTGGGACAGACCCCTAAAATCTGGACTGTCCCACGAAAACCGGAACAGTTGGGTATGTATTATATGACACACGTGAACTAGCAATGTCTTACTCAAAAACTGTCATAATGCACTGAAGTATGAGGCAGTTCAATGTCTTAGAAATGATCATATGAGTCTGCTTAGGTTTAGCTTTCCACAAAGAATAGCAAGAGAGAGCAAAACAAATTTGATGATAAAAGTAACTTGGAAAGTTGCTTAAAATTGCATGCGCTATCTGAATCATGATAGTTTAATTTTGACTAGACTGTCTCTTTAATACAGCTTTACATAGAATATTATGTTTTTATCTTTTTCAGTGACAAAGAAATATGACGCCACATGTTTTCAAGAGCTAAAAAATATCTTTTTATTATTACGTTTCACATTTTTCCTAATCAGTAATTGTAGACCTGCTGCGATACAAAACAATTTTTTTTCATACTGATTTGAAGTGCATTTCTGATATTCCCTTCTCTAAAAAGAATAAACAGACAGGCAGACAAGCTCTTTAATTAATTTAAGATTCCAAGCTGTGAAATCTGTAGATGGCATTATTCTGAATTTTACCGAGCACAAAGAGAACTGTGTTACTGCTACGCTAGCCATATGCACAGACAGGCTAAGCTTTCAGCAGGTACAGGAACCGCGCAGTACTACCCTGGGACCGGAAACAGATGTTGCATTTAGTGACAGCAAAAGAATATTATTAGTTGAAATAGCAGCTGGCTCGGAGTTAGCAACATGGGGCTAATAACTTTTTTCTTTTTTTTCTTTTTCTTTTCAATTATATCTACTTAAAATAAAAAAATGAGTCACTAACACCTTTGAAAACATTAAGCCATTCCAAATGTCTTTTATATGTAAGGCATAAGGGACTGCACTTGACAGTAAGCCCTTGTGCGCTCACTCTTGTGTTAATAGAAGTTTGTTTGATCTCATTCTGCAGATCATTGCTGATGTCCCATTTCTCGTTGTATTTCATTGTGAAATCCCCTGTAGCTGTTGTATGAAACCCTTTATATGAGTGAGATTTCACTCCACATACCACCTATGTTTCTGTGTCCCATATTGTGCCAAAGCAGGGAAAGAGTGACGCTGTCACGGTTTATAAGCAAGCGAAAAACATCCTCTTGTGTGAGAATGGAAGTTGGATGTTAAAATTCTAGAATATCTTTTGCAGCTGCAGAATCATTTGTTAATATTAATAACACTCCGAATGCAAGTAGTTGGTTCAATACATACATATATTTTGTAAACTATTTGCAACCAAATCACTAGCTAAGTGTAAACAAATGCACAAATTAAAACACACAAACTCAGTATGTTATCCCCAGAAAACATTGTAATTATTTGACGGCTTTTGCTCTAAATTCCTCTAAAAATTGTGTGTTTCATTATCTAAAGAGGGGATGGAGATACTAAAATACTTACATTTTCCATCATAATGGGAGGAGAGTCCACAGCTTCATTCATTACTTGTGGGAAATAAGAACCTGGCCACCAGGAGGAGGCAAAGACACCCCAGCCAAAGGTTTAAATACCTCCCTCACTCCCCTCATCCCCCAGTAATTTTTTGCCTTTCGTCACAGGAGGTTGGCAGAGAAGTGTCAGAAGATTTAGAGTAGTCTCTTATGGAGGGTAGTACTCTTCGAAATGGGACTGGAGTTTAAAGTAGTCCTTTCAGCCTTTCAGTGAAAGTGAAAGAGTACGGAGATGCAGGGAGTGTCGTCTCTGCAAAACCATCACGACTCATTTTAACAGCTCATGGGCAATTAGCTTTGATAAGTTTCTCTGCCTGCATTTATTTATTCAAGTCCATGTCAGGAGCGATGCTACTAACCACTCACACTGGAAGGGCCGTGTTTCTGTTCCACGGCATAGATTCTGGTATGATCGTTTCATTTATACACATTTGATAACGCAAGAAGACAGGGTCACAGTGTGTCTCCTTTTATCTGTATAGACTCAAGGGTTAATATCCATGGAAAAGGGATTGTTGAACAGGGGGGTTATGCATAATCTTTGTGTTAATGCTATGTCATGTGTGAGATTAGGCTCTAGCAATGTGTGAACAGTCAGGTGAAGATCAGTGCAGCCTTTTTTTGGCGTGTTTTCTCTATAGTGCAGGGGCGGTCCTGTATGGCACTCCATGTGACCGGGTGTGGCCTCTTCAACTTCCTCTTTCTGATCGACATTTGCGGGAGACGTACCGGTTTCTCCGTGGTCTGGGTCATAGGAGGTGGTTAGTGCCCCGGCCATTGGTGTACAAAGGTGCCATTTAGTCTAGTCTATCGCAGATCACATTAATGGCGCAAGCTATGGAGGACTCTGATATGTTAGAAGATACTCCCTCTTTAATTAAATCTAATACCTCTGTTTATTGTGAGGTGGTTCAGGTTGATTCACCTGCTATACTGTGTTCCACATGCTTTGATAAGATTGCAATATCTAAAAAGAATAAGGTATTTAGTACTACTGAGCCGTCCACCTCTGAGGGTTCTCCGTCCCGCAAGGTGTGTTCCTAACATTCATCTCCGATTACACATGTAGCTCCCCAAAGCCCTACTAATCCTCCCTGAAAGAAGTGCTTGCTACGTTGGAGGTTCCGGAACTGAAACTTCCAGAATAACCTTCGATCCCTAAGCTAGTTAGGGTTTCTAGGACAGGTTGGTGCCTCAGACCTTCCCAGTTCCCATGAAGATGGCTACGATTATTAAGAATGAGTGGGAGAAACTGGGCTCGTCCTTTTCTCCCTCTACCTCTTTTAAAAAGCTGTTCCCCGTTCCGAACTCTCAGCTTGAGCTGTGGGGGGCATTCATAAGGTGGATGGAGCTATCTCCACGCTCGCTAAGCGTACGACTATTCTCCTCGAGGATAGTTCGTTGTTTAAAGAGCCCATGGATAAAAAGTTAGAATCCATGTTAAGAAGATGTTCCAACTCACAAGGTTTGTTTTCTAAACGGCAGCAGCGATCACCACGGTGGCTGAAGCGGCTACCTATTGGTGTGACGCACTGTCAGCTATGGTTGAGGTGGAGACTCCCCTTGAGGAGATACAGGAAAAGATTAAGGCCTTAAGGGTCGCAAATTCTTTTATCTGTAATGCAAATATGCAAGTTATTTGCCTAAATGCTAAGACATCAGGTTTCTCCATTCTAGCCCGTAGGGCTCTGTGGTTAAAGTCGCGGTCTGCTGACATGGCTTCCAAGTCTAGATTACTGTCCCTTCCGTTTCAGGGGAAAGTTCTTTTTTGTCCAGGCCCCCAATCCGTCGCTGGATCGCGTAGAGGGCAGACTATCTCTGTTCGCAGAGGCTTGGATGAGAGACGTACAGGATCCTTGGGTTCTGGAGGTTATCACCCAGGGTTACAGGATAGGGTTCAAGACTCATCCGCCCAGGGGCAGATTCCTCCTGTCAAACCTATCCTCAAGTCCAGAGAAGAGAGTCGCCTTTCTAGAGTGTGTAGGGGATCTCTCGTCTCATGTAGTAATCGTCCCAGTAACTTTTAGCAGAAAGGGGTCTAGGGTTCTTTTCAAACCTTTTCGTGGTCCCAAAGGAGGAGGGCACGTTCCGTCCAATTCTGGATCTAAAGTGCCTAAACAAGTTTCTGTCAGTCCCATTGTTCAAATGGAGACGATCAGATAGATTCTGCCCCTAGTTCAAGAGGGGCAATTTATGACGACAATAGACTTGAAGGATGCCTACCTTCACGTGCCAATCCACAAGGACCACGTCAGGTTCCCTAAATTTGTGTTTCTGGACCAACACTTCCAGTTTGTTGCCCTACCGTTCGATCTGGCAACTGCCCCACAAGTCTTTGCGAAGGTTCTGCGGGCGCTGCTCACGGTAGCGAGAGCCAGAGGTTTTTTGGGGGCTCCTTATCTAGACGATATTCTGGCCCAGACTCCGTCCCGCAGTTTTGTGGAGGACCATTCAAGGGCTCTTCTTCTTTTTCCTTTTATCCCATGGATGGAAGATAAACAACGGAAAGAGTTCTCTGGTTCCCTGCAACAGGCTGGAGTTCCTGGGTACGTTAATAGATTCCATATCTATGAAGATATTCTTGACAGATCAGAGACATTCCGAGATTGCGTCCAGCTGCCCTTCAGACCTCCTCAAGGACACCTGTGGCCACGTGTATGGAGGTGATTGGACTCATGGTATCCAGCATAGATGTCATTCCATTCACCAGGTTCCATCTCAGACCTCTTCAGTTATGCATGTTGAGACAATGGAATGGCGATCACTCAGATCTTTCTTAACAGATCTCTCTGGACAACCGAGTGAGGGAATCCCTCTTTTGGTGGATCTGTCTGGGACAGCTGGCACAGGAGACCTCCTCCTTGATGTCATCCTGGGAGATTGTGACCACGGACACAAGTCTATCAGGATGGAGAGCTGTTTGGGGTGCCAAAAGGGCACAGGGCAGGTGGACTCGAGAGGAGTGGACTCTACTAATAAATATTCTGGAACTTTGAGCGATATTCAACGCTCTGAGGGCTTGGCCCGTTTCATCAGATTCCAGTCAGACAACATTACCTCGGGGGCTTACATAAACCATCAAGGGGGAACGAGAAGCTCCCTAGCCATGAGGGAAGTATCTTAGATTCTGGAATAGGCAGAGACTCACAATTGTTCGCTCTCAATGATCCACATTTCCGGTGTGGACAACTGGGAAGCGGACTTCCTCAGCAGACAATCGTTTCATCCGGGGGAATGGTCTCTCCATCCCGAGGTGTTTGCAGAGATTTGCAACAGATGGGGGACGTCAGAGATAGATCTCATGGCATCCAGACTCAACTTCAAGCTACACAGATACGGGTTGCGGTTCAGGGACCCACATGCAGATCTGATAGATGCCTTAGCGGTTCCTTGGACTCCGTCCTTATTTGTGGTGTATTCAGGGAAGCGTAGGGGGCAGAAGGCCTCTTCCACTTCTCTGTCTTTTTGGTTGTGGAGCATTATCTGTTTGGCCTATGAGACTGTTTGGGCCTTTAAGAACGAGGCCCCTGTGGAGCAGATTTGTAAGGCGGCTACTTGGTCCTCCTTACATACTTTTACAAAGGTTTACAAAGTTGATGTTTTTGCTTTGGCGGAAGCTGTTTTTGGGAGAAAGGTTCTGCAGGCTGTTGTGCCCTCAGTATAGGGTCTGCCTCCTTTTACCCTCCCATTTTTGTTCATTCAGTGTCCTCTAGAGCTTGGGTATTTGTTCCCACAAGAAATAAATGAAGCAGTGGACTCTCCTCCCATTAGGATGGAAAACATAAATTATGTTTACCTGATAATTTTATTTCCATCTGTGGGAGGAGAGTCCACTGCTCCCGCCCGTTTGCTCCGGTGGGCGGACCTATATTTAATATTATTCTTCTGGCACCATTTATACCCTGATATTTCTCCTACTGTTCCTTGTTCCCTTGGCAGAATTACTGGGGGATGAGGGAAGTGGGGGAGGTATTTAAGCCTTTGGCTGTGGTGTATTTACCTCCTCCTGGTGTCCAGGTTCTTATTTCCCACAAGTAATGAATGCCCTCAGAGACGACATTAGAACCTAAGCACAGTGAATGGGGTAAGTAGTGCAGCAATGGCAGCACATTTATATATATATATACAAAAAAAGAAGAGAGGTGAAAATATTGCTATACAAATTCCTTTACTTATCACTGTGCAGTCCTCAACAATAATAAAATATAACTAAAAAAGAAAGAAATCAAAGGATATGCATTACTATCCTTTGAATGAGAGGAAAAACACAGCAGTCGTGATTTTGGAATAAATAGGTTTTACATTATTATTGGCCCTCCAAAAGGCAGAGCAACCACCAAACTGTGTATATACATACAAAACATATAAACCTGTTTAAAAATGGTGATAAAGGACTAAATGGTACTGCTGTCACTGAAATATTACACGTTGAAATACAAATTAATATAATCAATGTTAAAGTGTATACATAACACAATTGATACAATTGACATACTGCATGTGAGAGGATATCACTTAAATAACCTGAAACAATAGTCCAGAACAGAACCGTCCCAGAATAGAAATCACTGCGACTTCAAGCTGCTTGATACATCAGGTACTCACATACCACAAAGACCACAGATGTTCTGCTTACGGCAAAGTAACTCACACAGAGTAGGCTACTCCCATGACTCGTGACGTCATGCTGGGGGATGAACACTTATGTGCACTTTTTTCACATGTTAGACACTTGATTGTGTCCCATTATGTTAAAGGACTTTACTTTCCGCTCGACTCCTACAAAGGTGAACTTTTTGCTGCTGGTCTAAACACCCTGGTGGTATCAATCACAGAATATCTCAGGTTCCGATATATGGCCCCTAGGTGTACGCAAGGAAGTATATATCTGCAACCCTAGGAAAGATAAGTTTCGTCTGGATACAGAAAATTCCAAGTAATGTTTCCTATACCTTTGGAAGCCACTGCAGTAAGAATTAATGCTGCACTTTAACCTCTTTGGGACACAGTACAGATGAAGCGATTTGCCTGTTTTTTCCCATATGTTGATGTTTGATGATGCTCTGTGCCACTTTGAGCTGCGGTGTATAATGTATCATCTTTGTTGAAAGTTTCAAATAATTTTCCTGCTAGAGCAGTGACCCAATCAGCAGAGGGGAGTCGGCGCTGTTTAACCTATGGCAACTAACATATGATACAGCAGCTTCGGATAGCACTACTCAGAAGTCTGTCCCGAGTCACGGGAGGAGCCTATTCCGTGTGAGTTACTTTGCCGTAAGCGGAACGCCTGTGGTCTTTGTGGTATGTGAGTACCTGATATATCAAGCAGCTTGAAGTTGCGGTGATTTCTATTCTGGGACGGTTCTGTTCTGGGCTATTGTTTCAGGTTATTTAAGTGATATACTCTCACATGGAGTATGTCAATTGTATCAATTGTGTTATGTATACACTGTAACATTGATTATATTAATTTGTATTTCAATGTGTAATAGTTATATTTCAGTGACAGCGGTACCGTTTAGTCCTTTATTACCATTTTTAAACAGGTTTATATGTTTTGTATGTATATACACAGTTTGGTGGTTGCTCTGCCTTTTGGAGGGCCAATAAAAATGTAAAACCTATTTATTCCAAAATTACGAGTGCTGTGTTTTTCCTCTCTTTCAAAGGATAGTAATGTATATCCTTTGATTTCTTTCTCTTTTATATATATATATATATATATATATATATATATATATATATATATATATATATATATATATATATATATATATATATATACACACACACACACTAAGAACACACAGTTCCCATAGACTGCAATGTAAGGGCACCACTCCTAACTAACTTTAGCCCCAAAGTACTGCCTAGTGTAGTTATTTTATTAAAAAATAAAAATGCTGCTATCTTTATTTTTTTTTATAAAATACACTACACTGTATTTTGGGGGCATTTGGGGTACATTTAATCTCTGGTTAATTTCCTTCTTAATATGAGGAGAGTCCACAGCATCATTCCTAACTTTTGGGAAATACTGAACCTGGCCACCAGGAGGAGGCAAAGACACCCCAGCCAAAGGCTTAAATACTCCCCCTACTTCCCTCATATCCCAGTCATTCTTTGCCTTTTCGTCACAAGAGGTTGGCAGAGAAGTGTCAGAAGATTCGGAGTAGTTCCTTAGGAAGGGTATCTACCCTTCGAAATGGGACTGGAGTTTTAAGTAGTCTTGTCAGACTCTCAGTGAGAGCATTGACGAAAGTTAGAGTCTGGAGATGCTTGGAGAGTCTTTCTGTGAGCCCATCCAGACTCGTATTAACAGCTCCTAAGCAATCAGTGTTGACGAGTTTCACTGCCTGCTTCTATCACTCAAGTCATAAATCCAATGCAAAGTTCAAACGTTAAATCTTGCAATAAAGTATTACAATAAAATCCATGGATCCATGAGAAAGAAATTTTTGAAAGGTACAAAGATTGTAATGAGCTGGCTTAACGAATCATTGAATTAAAACTGGTTTTAGCAGCATGTGTGAGTCCACAGTGGATAAGCTGGTGTGTGAGTCTGTCTGGTGGTAGATTCTATTACATGAGTTGACTCCTAATAAGTAGTATAGGTGCAATAAAAGGTGATGCGAATTGTGTCTACAAACAAGGTAATGTCAGCAATCAACACTTATAAATCAGCTATAAGATTGTACAAAACATACAAACAATTGATACAGCTTTCAAAATGTGCAAGTCCTGTTAGTAGGACCTCAAAAACAAAAGTGATGTGAGGGGACGTGACGTCTGTGAGGGGTGGGTGTCAACCCAAAATACTGCCCACACTAGCGCTAGTGTTACAAAAATGTAGAAAAAATAAAAATATAGAAAAGAACAAATATGTAGTCTCTTAGAAGAAAGTCACAATGTCCTCCAAGTGATGATGGTGTAAAGGTGAATTAAATTGGTGTATAGATAAAACACCCAGAACGTTTGGAGTTGACAATCCTTTGAAAGATCAGTTCCAGAAAATAATCCTATGAGGGGTCAGTTCCAAAAAGTACTAATATCGTAACAGTCCAATCAGAAATGTAATGGTGTGGGTTATATTTTGAAAAATACAGAAATAGTAGGCAAAAAATAGTGAAAAAATATTGGAAAAAATGTGAGAAAAATATATAGAGGAGATGGTGAAAAAAACAAAAATAAAAATAAAAAATAAAAATAAAACATGAAAAAATGGGTGCCCTTATTAAGGGGCTATTTCGGCACCCTTGGTGCCAAGGTTCAGAGGTGGTGATTACCAACTCCTCTGATTTTCAGTTAAAATTCCTGTGAAACGTCCATAGTTTGCATAGACAAAGAATAAAGTAAAAAATGCCAATATTAAAATACAAGTAGATATTAGAACGCCTGAAAAAGAAAGAAAGAAACAATAGTGCAACACTGTATACAAGAGACAATAATGGTATAGGTAATAAGCTCACCAGTATGTCAACGCGTTTCGGCCACGAATTGGCCTTTATCAAGACTATATAGTCTTGTTAAAGGCCAATTCGTGGCCGAAACGCGTTGACATACTGGTGAGGACATTGTGGAAGACATTGTGACTTTCTTCTAAGAGACTACATATTTGTTCTTTTCTATATTTTTATTTTTATTTTTTCTACATTTTTGTAACAATAGCGCTAGTGTGGGCAGTATTTTGGATTGACACCCACCCCTCACAGACGTCACGTCCCCTCACATCATTTTTGTTTTTGAGGTCCTACTAACAGGACTTGCACATTTTGAAAGCTGTATCAATTGTTTGTATATGTTTTGCACAATCTTATAGTTGATTTATAAGTGTTGATTGCTGACATCACCTTGTTTGTAGACACAATTCACATCACCTTTTATTGCACCTATACTACTTATTAGGAGTCAACTCATGTAATAGAATCTACCACCAGACAGACTCACACACCAGCTTATCCACTGTGGACTCACACATGCTGCTAAAACCAGTTTTAATTCAATGATTCGTTAAGCCAGCTCATTACAATCTTTGTACCTTTCAAAAATTTCTTTCTCATGGATCCATGGATTTTATTTTAATACTTTATTGCAAGATTTAACGTTTGAACTTTGCATTGGATTTTAATACTATATTGGAATTTTACTTGTGTTTTTAATCGATTGTATATTAAAATAATTGTTACATCCTCAAGCTCTAGCCTTTTAAGCTTTTTTAGCGCTTACTATCGCTCCCTATTCTGTAATTCTATTTTTAGCCTACTAGGAGGCCAATCTGTTAGTAAGCTTAAGGCCTCCCTTATACACATAGCGCTCTGCACAAACCCCAACGTCTATCACTCAAGTCCATGTCAAGAGCGATGCTACAAGACTGTCAAACATGAGAGGTTGTGTTTCTGTTTGACGGCATAGGTTCCGGATAAGATTATTTCATTTTTTACACATATGATAACGCCAGAAGACAGCGTCACAGTGTGGCTCCTTTTATCCGTATGGAATCAAGGGTTAATATCTCCGAAAGGGGGATTATTGAACAGTGGGGATTAATCTCATATATTTATTTGATTATGCTGCAACATGTGTGAAATGTTTTTTTGGGCTTAGGCAGATGTTGGTATGTACAGTTTTTTAC
This sequence comes from Bombina bombina, assembly GCF_027579735.1. Taxonomy (NCBI): domain Eukaryota; kingdom Metazoa; phylum Chordata; class Amphibia; order Anura; family Bombinatoridae; genus Bombina; species Bombina bombina. The sequence goes on from NC_069502.1 coordinate 155,032,062, forward strand.
TTTTGTTTTGGGAGCTGCGCAGCCTGAAAGTCTTGGTGCTTTTTTGCTCTTATAGCAGGGGTGGTCCTGCATTGCGCACCATTTGACCAGTTGTGGTCACACTTTATTTCCTCTTTCCTGATCGTGGGGTTTACCGTAGAAGAAGCGGTTTCTCTGTTTGGCCTGGGTCCTTAATAATCAATAGTCTGCTTTGTAAGCGCAAGCTATGGAGGATTCTGATGCATTAGAGGGTACTCCCTCTTTACCAAAGTCTAATACCTGTCTATATTGTGAGGAGGCCGCGGTATACCCGCCCGCTCAACTATGTTCCACATGCCTTGACAAAGTAATCATGTCAAAAAAGGTTAATATGTTTGATACCACTGAACCATCCACCTCTGAGGAGTCTCCATCCCGTGAGGTCCACACCCTACAGTCATCTCCTAATACACATGCAGCTTCCCGTAGCACTCCTGATCCTCCATCTGGAAGGGGGCCTTTTACCGCCAGACTTTAATGCACAGTTACACGACTGTGTCGGCGGCCTTAAGTGCTTTACCTCACCCTGCTAAGCGCAAGCGAAAGGTTAAATATTGCTATCCTTCCCAGGGTTCATCAACTAGTTTTTTGGATTCATCTGATACAATATTATCCGATGATGAAGGCGCCTCTGATACTTAAGAGGTCGCTCTTTCTTAGTCAGAATCTGCTGCCTCTAAACCTCCAGCTGCGGAGGAACCAGACTTTAGATTTAGGATTGAACATTTACGTTTTCTGTTGAAGGAAGTTTTGGCTATGTTAGAGGTTCCAGAGCTCAAATTGCCTGAGGATCCTTTGATTCCTAAATTAGATAAGGTCTACTAGGACAGGGTTGTTCCACAAACTTTTCTGGTTCCTGTAAAGATGGCACACATTATTAAGAATGAATGGGAAAGAATTGGCTCTTCATTATCCCTTTCTTCTTCCTTTAAGAAATTGTTCCCGGTCCTGGACTCTCAATTGGATTTGTGGAGTTCCATCCCCAAAGTGGATGGCGCTATCTCCTCGCTTGCTAAATTCACTACTATCCCGCTTGAGGACTGGTCTCAATTATCTCCACGGTTACTCGAGGCAAAGGTGACTTTTTACCCCAGGATAAGAAGAACAGGCCAAGGTTCTAATTTTTGTTCCTTTCGTTCTGATAAATCCCAACGTCAACAGCCCTCGGCTCAGTCCTGGAATAAATCCAAGCAGAGCAAGAAGCCCGCCTAGACAAAGTCGGCATGAAGGGGTAGCCCCTGATCCGGTTCTGTATCACGTAGGTGGCAGATTGTCGCTCTTTTTAGACGCTTGTTTTGGGGACGTGCAAGACCCGTGGGTCCTGGAGGTCATCGTTCAGGGATACAAGATAGGTTTCAAGCCTCATCCACCCAGGGGCAGATTCCTCCTATCAAACCTGTCTTCCAGGCCAGAAAAGAGAGAAGCCTTTCTGGGGTGCGTGAGGGATCTCTCCTCCCTAGGAGTCATTGTCCCGGTACTTCTCGCAGAAAGAGGTTTGGTATACTATTTAAACTTTTTTGTGGTCCCAAAGAAGGAGGGAACTTTCCACCCGATTCTGAACCTAAAGTGCTTAATCAAATCCCTATCTGTCCCCTTGTTCAATATGTAGACGATAAGGTCCATCCTTCCCTTAGTTCAGGAGGGACAGTTCATGACCACTATAGATCTGAACGATGCTTAGCTTCACGTTCCAATTCACAAGGAACACTTCAAGTTCCTAAGGTTTGGGTTCTTGGACCAGCACTTCCAGTTAATTGCACTTCCAAGTTTTTACGGAGGTTCTAGGGGCTCTGCTTGCAGTGGTCAGAACCAGAGGTATAGCAGTAGCTCCATACTTGGACGATATTCTGGTTCAAGCACCATCTTGTCATCTGGCAGAAGACCATTCAAAATCTCTTCCGTTTCTTCTTCGATCTCATGGATGGAAGATAAACTTAGAAAAGAGTTCTCTTATTCCCAGTACCAGGGTGGAATTCCTGGGTACTATAATAGACTCCATATCCATGAGGATTTTCCTTACAGACCAGAGACGTTACAAGCTAGCTTCCTCTTGTCTTGCCCTCCAGACCTCTTTAAGGCCCTCTGTGGCTCAGTGTATGAAGGCGATTGGTCTCATGGTGTCCAGCATGGACATCATTCCTTTTGCCAGATTCCATCTCAGACCACTACAGCTGTGCATGTTGAGACAGATTTCTCTGGGCAACCGGTCGAGAGAATCGCTCTCCTGGTGGCTCTGTCCAGATCACCTGTCCCAAGGGACATCCTTCTTGAGACAATCCTGGGAGATTGTGACTACAGACGCAAGCCTATCAAGATGGGAAGCTGTTTGGGGTGCCAGGAAGGCACAAGGCCTGTGGACTCGAGAGGAATCCTTCCTCCCGATCAACATTCTGGAACTTCGGGCAATCTTTAATGCTCTGAAGGCTTGACCTCTTCTGGGTTCGTCCCAGTTTGTCAGATTCCAATAAGACAACATAACCTCGGTGGCTTACATCAAACATTGGGGGGGGCGAGAAGTTCTTTAGCAATGAGGGAAGTATCTTGGATTCTGGAGTGGGTGGTCAGCGATCCACATTCCGGGTTCTGGGAAGCGAATTTCCTCAGCAGACAATCCTTACATCCGGAGGTATGGTCTCTCTTGCGGAGATTTGCAACAAATGGGGGACGCCAAAGATAGATCTCATGGTGTCCCGTCTTAATTCCAAGCTACCCAGATATGGGTCGCGGTCCAGAGATCCTCAAGCGGAGCTAATAGATGCATTAGCAGTGCCTTAGAGGTTCATGCTGATTTACATTCTCCTGAGAGGGTTATTGATACTATCATTCAGGCTCGTAAGCCTGCTACTCGTCGCATCTATCATAAGGTGTGGAGAGCTTACTTATTCTCGTGTGAGGAGCATGGTTTAGCCTGGCTTAAGGTTAAGGCTATAAGGATACTTTCTTTTCTCCAGGAAGGTCTGGAGAAGGGCCTTTCGGCCAGTTCCCTGAGGGGACAGATTTCGGCCCTATCTGTTTTGCTGCACAAGAGGCTTGCAGAACTCCCTGATGTGCAATCTTTCGTTAAGGCTCTGATTAGGATCAGACCTGTGTTTCGATCTTATGCTCCACTTTGGAGTTTGAATCTTGTTCTTAAGTTTTTGCAACGGGCTCCGTGTGAGCCTATGCATTCAGTTGACATAAAATTGTTATCCTGGAAGGTTCTTTTTCTATTGGCTATTGCGTCGGTACGCAGAGTTTCTGAAATAGCTGCCTTGCAATGTGAACCTCCTTATCTGGTGTTCCACACTGATAAGGCTGTCCTATGTACTCGCTTGGATATTCTCCCTAAGGTTGTGTCTGATCGTAGCATCAATCAGGAGATTGTGGTTCCTTCCTTATGTCCTAATCCTTCTTCCTTCTTTTTATTCCCCTTCATAATCTGGATGTGGTGCAAGCTTTGAAGTTTTATCTTCAAGCTACTAAGGATTTTAGGCAAACTCCTTCCTTGTTTGTTTTCTACTCTGGGAAGCTTACAGGTCTGAAGGCTTCTTCGACTTCCTTATCTTTTTGTTTGAGGAGCGTTATACCCTTAGCTTACCAGTCAGCGGGACTTAGACCTTCTCAGAGGATTACGGCTCATTCCACTAGAGCGGTGGCTTCCTCTTGGTCCTTTAATAACAAGGCCTCTATGGATCAAATTTGTAAGGCGGCTACCTGGTCCTCCTTACATACTTTTTCAAAATTCTACAAGTTTGACGTTTTTGCTTCGGTCGAAGCAGCTTTTGGGAGAAAGGTTTTAAAGGCTGTGGTGCCCTCAGATTAGGGTCCGCTTCTCTTTTACCCCTCCTGTTATCATTCAGTGTCCTCTAGAGCTTGTGTATAGTTTTCCGAACAGTAAGGAATGATGCAGTGGACTCTCCTCATATTAAGAAGGAAAACATAAATTATGCTTACCTGATAATTTAATTTCCTTCTGTATGAGGAGAGTCCACGGCCCCCGCCCGTATACTTCGATGTTGGAATCAAAATTAGTTTTTCTTTTCCGGCACCATTTATACCCTGGTTTTTCTCCTACTGTTCCTTGTTCTCTTGGCAGAATGACTGGGATATAAGGGAAGTAGGGGGAGTGTTTAAGTCTTTGGCTGGGCTGTCTTTGCCTCCTCCTGGTGGCCAGGTTCAGTATTTCTCAACAGTGAGGAATGATGCCGTGGACTCTCCTCATACAGAAGGAAATTAATTTATCAGGTAAGCATAATTTATGTTTGTATAAGCTCTAATTGCTACTGCAAGCTTGCTACTGCAAGCAATAACCAGCCACTTGTAATGGCTGATTAATTATTGCGAGCCTGCAAATGGGCAAATTTGCCAATTTGCAGAAGCACAATAATTTAGCGTTCCACTTGTAATCTAGGCCTTTCTTTTTACACTTTTATGTAATTTTTTAAGTATGGTGAATTTTATCTTAGCCTGCTACACTACACAGTGGTTGGCTCTCTCAGACCACAAGCTCTCATATAAAAGTCTTGTATTGGCCACAGGCTTTTCTAGGGTTTAACATGTCCTGAAAAACTTGTACATTGTGCTATTGTAATGGTTAAATTATGTTAATACATTTGTACATAGATCTTTTGCAATGCAGTGCTTAATTGCCAGAGTATGCTATGCATGAATAATCAATACTTTATTGTTGTGCTAAAATCTATACATTAGCTGATGCATAGAGGGCACTAATAAGCAAGTTGAGGAGCTCTCCATGTTGGAAGCATGAAGAATAATAGTGTAGGATGGAAAGTAAATCAAAATTTCCTGAACTGCACTATTGGTTGTTGCTCATGTAGGACACCCAGTACACTTATGCATATGCCAGATTTGAGCACACTCCTCACCAGCCAAAAGATAAAATTTGTATTTGTCTAATGGAAGGAAGACTATGTTTTGCTGTTAAATTAACATATTACAGCAATAATGTACTATTTTCACATACAAACGTTTCAGGTTATGCTTTGTGCAGGTAAACACTGCTTTAAACCTATGGTAGAATGGAAAATTTACTGTTAGTCATGCATGCAAGACTTGATGATCTTTTCAATAATATCTGCTTCAGGCTAACATTTTTTTTTCTAAGCAAATGTAATACTCTGACTTTGTCAATTTCAATTGGCAGAGGCCTTGCCTGTTAATAAATGAGAGAGCAATTACTATGATTTGGAGTAATTACTTTTCGTGGAATTAGCACACGTTCTTTTATTATGATAAAGTGTACATTAGGAAAGTAGTTTTGGAATATTTTATTTATTTGACGACTTTGTTATTAGGTAATTTAGGTTTAAGGCGTTGTGGGGGGTTGGCGGATTAGGGGTTAATAGATGTATTATGTAGTTTGCAATGTTGTGGTTGGCCGATTTAGGGGTTAAAAATTTTATTGGGCATTTTTTTCCCTTTTTTCTTAATACTTCATGCGTGCGGTTATTTTTTAAAAATTATTATTACTTATTGCTGACGGTTAGGTTTTTTTTTTTATTGCGGCCGGTTTTTTTTTAATACTTATTGCGGGCGTTTTTTTAATATTTTTTTATGTAATGCTCCAATTGCCTTCGCTGCATCCCGGTGGATTCCAAAAATGGCAGGGTGGTGAAAGAATCGCAAACGCATATATATATATCTATATATATATATATCTATATCTATATCTATATATATATATATATATATATATATATATATATATTTCTTTCATGTAATTAGCAAGAGTCCATGAGCTAGTGACGTATGGGATATACATTCCTACCAGGAGGGGCAAAGTTTCCCAAACCTCAAAATGCCTATAAATACACCCCTCACCACACCCACAATTCAGTTTTACAAACTTTGCCTCCGATGGAGGTGGTGAAGTAAGTTTGTGCTAGATTCTACGTTGATATGCGCTCCGCAGCAAGTTGGAGCCCGGTTTTCCTCTCAGCGTGCAGTGAATGTCAGAGGGATGTGAGGAGAGTATTGCCTATTTGAATGCAGTGATCTCCTTCTAAGGGGTCTATTTCATAGGTTCTCTGTTATCGGTCGTAGAGATTCATCTCTTACCTCCCTTTTCAGATCGACGATATACTCTTATATATACCATTACCTCTGCTGATTCTCGTTTCAGTACTGGTTTGGCTATCTGCTATATGTAGATGAGTGTCCTGGGGTAAGTAAGTCTTATTTTCTGTGACACTCCAAGCTATGGTTGGGCACTTTGTTTATAAAGTTCTAAATATATGTATTCAAACATTTATTTGCCTTGACTCAGAATGTTCAACTTTCCTTATTTTCAGACAGTCAGTTTCATATTTGGGATAATGCATTTTGATTTGATCATTTTTTCTTACCTTAAAATTTGACTTTTTCCCTGTGGGCTGTTAGGCTCGCGGGGGCTGAAAATGCTTCATTTTATTGCGTCATTCTTGGCGCGGACTTTTTTGGCGCAAAAATTCTATTTCCGTTTCCGGCGTCATACGTGTCGCCGGAAGTTGCGTCATTCTTTGACGTTATTTTGCGCCAAAAATGTCGGCGTTCCGGATGTGGCGTCATTTTTGGCGCCAAAAAGCATTTAGGCGCCAAATAATGTGGGCGTCTTATTTGGCGCGGAAAAATATGGGCGTCGCTTTTGTCTCCACATTATTTAAGTCTCATTTTTTATTGCTTCTGGTTGCTAGAAGCTTGTTCTTTGGCATTCTTTCCCATTCCTGAAACTGTCATTTAAGGAATTTGATCAATTTTGCTTTATATGTTGTTTTTTCTCTTACATATTGCAAGATGTCTCACGTTGCATCTGAGCCAGAAGATACTACAGGAAAATCGCTGTCAAGTGCTGAATCTACCAAAGCTAAGTGTATCTGCTGTAAACTTTTGGTAGCTATTTCTCCAGCTGTTGTTTGTATTGATTGTCATGACAAACTTGTTAAAGCAGATAATATTTCCTTTAGTAAAGTACCATTGCCTGTTGCAGTTCCCTCAACATCTAAGGTGCAGAATGTTCCTGATAATATAAGAGATTTTGTTTCTGAATCCATAAAGAAGGCTATGTCTGTTATTTCTCCTTCTAGTAAACGTAAAAAATCTTTTAAAACTTCTCTCCCTACAGATGAATTTTTAAATGAACATCATCATTCTGATTCTGATGACTCCTCTGGTTCAGAGGATTCTGTCTCTGAGGTTGATGCTGATAAATCTTCATATTTATTTAAAATGGAATTTATTCGTTCTTTACTTAAAGAAGTTCTAATTGCTTTAGAAATAGAGGATTCTAGTCCTCTTGATACTAATTCTAAACGTTTAGATAAGGTATTTAAAGCTCCTGTGGTTATTCCAGAAGTTTTTCCTGTTCCTAATGCTATTTCTGCAGTAATTTCCAAAGAATGGGATAAATTGGGTAATTCATTTACTCCTTCTAAACGTTTTAAGCATTTATATCCTGTGCCGTCTGACAGATTAGAATTTTGGGACAAAATCCCTAAAGTTGATGGGGCTATTTCTACCCTTGCTAAACGTACTACTATTCCTACGTCAGATGGTACTTCGTTTAAGGATCCTCTAGATAGGAAAATTGAGTCCTTTCTAAGAAAAGCTTATCTGTGTTCAGGTAATCTTCTTAGACCTGCTATATCTTTGGCTGATGTTGCTGCAGCTTCAACTTTTTGGTTGGAAACTTTAGCGCAACAAGTAACACATCGTGATTCTCATGATATTATTATTCTTCTTCAGCATGCTAATAATTTTATCTGTGATGCCATTTTTGATATTATCAGAGTTGATGTCAGGTTTATGTCTCTAGCTATTTTAGCTAGAAGAGCTTTATGGCTTAAAACTTGGAATGCTGATATGGCTTCTAAATCAACTTTACTTTCTATTTCTTTCCAAGGTAACAAATTATTTGGTTCTCAGTTGGATTCCATCATTTCAACTGTTACTGGTGGGAAAGGAACTTTTTTACCACAGGATAAAAAATCTAAAGGTAAAAGTAGAGCTAATAATCGTTTTCGTTCCTTTCGTTTCAACAAAGAACAAAAGCCTGATCCTTCATCCTCAGGAGCAGTTTCAGTTTGGAAACCATCTCCAGTCTGGAATAAATCCAAGCCAGCTAGAAAGGCAAAGCCTGCTTCTAAGTCCACATGAAGGTGCGGCCCTCATTCCAGCTCAGCTGGTAGGGGGCAGGTTACGTTTTTTCAAGGAAATTTGGATCTATTCTGTTCACAATCTTTGGATTCAGAACATTGTTTCAGAAGGGTACAGAATTGGTTTCAAGATAAGACCTCCTGCAAAGAGATTTTTTCTTTCCCGTGTCCCAGTAAATCCAGTAAAAGCTCAAGCATTTCTGAAATGTGTTTCAGATCTAGAGTTGACTGGAGTAATTATGCCAGTTCCAGTTCAGGAACAGGGGATGGGGTTTTATTCAAATCTCTTCATTGTACCAAAGAAGGAGAATTCCTTCAGACCAGTTCTGGATCTAAAAATATTGAATCGTTATGTAAGGATACCAACGTTCAAAATGGTAACTATAAGGACTATCTTGCCTTTTGTTCTGCAAGGGAATTATATGTCCACAATAGATTTACAGGATGCATATCTGCATATTCCGATTCATCCAGATCATTTTCAGTTCCTGAGATTCTCTTTTCTGGACAAGCATTACCAGTTTGTGGCTCTGCCGTTTGGCCTAGCTACAGCTCCAAGAATTTTTACAAAGGTTCTCGGTGCCCTTCTGTCTGTAATCAGAGAACAGGGTATTGTGGTATTTCCTTATTTGGACGATATCTTGGTACTTGCTCAGTCTTTACATTTAGCAGAATCTCATACGAATCGACTTGTGTTGTTTCTTCAAGATCATGGTTGGAGGATCAATTTACCAAAAAGTTCTTTGATTCCTCAGACAAGGGTAACCTTTCTAGGTTTCCAGATGGATTCAGTGTCCATGACTCTGTCTTTAACAGACAAGAGACGTCTAAAATTGATTGCAGCTTGTCGAAACCTTCAGTCACAATCATTCCCTTCGGTAGCCTTATGCATGGAAATTCTAGGTCTTATGACTGCTGCATCGGACGCGATCCCCTTTGCTCGTTTTCACATGCGACCTCTTCAGCTCTGTATGCTGAAGCAATGGTGCAAGGATTACACGAAGATATCTCAAACAATATCTTTAAAACCGATTGTTCGGCACTCTCTAACATGGTGGACAGATCACCATCGTTTAATTCAGGGGGCTTCTTTTGTGCTTCCGACCTGGACTGTAATTTCAACAGATGCAAGTCTCACGGGTTGGGGAGCTGTGTGGGGATCTCTGACGGCACAGGGAGTTTGGGAATCTCAGGAGGTGAGATTACCTATCAATATCTTGGAACTCCGTGCAATTTTCAGAGCTCTTCAGTTTTGGCCTCTTCTGAAGAGAGAATCGTTCATTTGTTTTCAGACAGACAATGTCACAACTGTGGCATACATCAATCATCAAGGAGGGACTCACAGTCCTCTGGCTATGAAAGAAGTATCTCGAATTTTGGTTTGGGCGGAATCCAGCTCCTGTCTAATCTCTGCGGTTCATATCCCAGGTGTAGACAATTGGGAAGCGGATTATCTAAGTCGCCAAATGTTGCATCCGGGCGAATGGTCTCTTCACCCAGAGGTATTTCTTCAGATTGTTCAAATGTGGGAACTTCCAGAAATAGATCTGATGGCGTCCCATCTAAACAAGAAACTTCCCAGGTATCTGTCCAGATCTCGGGATCCTCAGGCGGAGGCAGTGGATGCATTATCACTTCCTTGGAAGTATCATCCTGCCTATATCTTTCCGCCTCTAGTTCTTCTTCCAAGAGTGATCTCCAAGATTCTGAAGGAATGCTCGTTTGTTCTGCTGGTAGCTCCAGCATGGCCTCACAGGTTTTGGTATGCGGATCTTGTCCGGATGGCCTCTTGCCAACCGTGGACTCTTCCGTTAAGACCAGACCTTCTATCACAAGGTCCTTTTTTCCATCAGGATCTGAAATCCTTAAATTTAAAGGTATGGAGATTGAACGCTTGATTCTTGGTCAAAGAGGTTTCTCTGACTCCGTGATTAATACTATGTTACAGGCTCGTAAATCTGTATCTCGAGAGATATATTATAGAGTCTGGAAGACTTATATTTCTTGGTGTCTTTCTCATCATTTTTCTTGGCATTCTTTTAGAATACCGAGAATTTTACAGTTTCTTCAGGATGGTTTAGATAAGGGTTTGTCTGCAAGTTCTTTGAAAGGACAAATCTCTGCTCTTTCTGTTCTTTTTCACAGAAAGATTGCTATTCTTCCTGATATTCATTGTTTTGTACAAGCTTTGGTTCGTATAAAACCTGTCATTAAGTCAATTTCTCCTCCTTGGAGTTTGAATTTGGTTCTGGGAGCTCTTCAAGCTCCTCCGTTTGAACCTATGCATTCATTGGACATTAAATTACTTTCTTGGAAAGTTTTGTTCCTTTTGGCCATCTCTTCTGCTAGAAGAGTTTCTGAATTATCTGCTCTTTCTTGTGAGTCTCCTTTTCTGATTTTTCATCAGGATAAGGCGGTGTTGCGAACTTCTTTTGAATTTTTACCTAAAGTTGTGAATTCCAACAACATTAGTAGAGAAATTGTGGTTCCTTCATTATGTCCTAATCCTAAGAATTCTAAGGAGAAATCGTTGCATTCTTTGGATGTTGTTAGAGCTTTGAAATATTATGTTGAAGCTACGAAATCTTTCCGTAAGACTTCTAGTCTTTTTGTTATCTTTTCTGGTTCTAGGAAAGGCCAGAAAGCTTCTGCCATTTCTTTGGCATCTTGGTTGAAATCTTTAATTCATCTTGCCTATGTTGAGTCGGGTAAAATTCCGCCTCAGAGAATTACAGCTCATTCTACTAGGTCAGTATCTACTTCCTGGGCGTTTAGGAATGAAGCTTCGGTTGACCAGATCTGCAAAGCAGCAACTTGGTCCTCTTTGCATACTTTTACTAAATTCTACCATTTTGATGTATTTTCTTCTTCTGAAGCAGTTTTTGGTAGAAAAGTACTTCAGGCAGCGGTTTCAGTTTGAATCTTCTGCTTATGTTTTTTCGTTAAACTTTATTTTGGGTGTGGATTATTTTCAGCAGGAATTGGCTGTCTTTATTTTATCCCTCCCTCTCTAGTGACTCTTGTGTGGAAAGATCCACATCTTGGGTAGTCATTATCCCATACGTCACTAGCTCATGGACTCTTGCTAATTACATGAAAGAAAACATAATTTATGTAAGAACTTACCTGATAAATTCATTTCTTTCATATTAGCAAGAGTCCATGAGGCCCGCCCTTTTTTTGTGGTGGTTATGATTTTGTATAAAGCACAATTATTCCAATTCCTTATTTTATATGCTTTCGCACTTTTTTATCACCCCACTTCTTGGCTATTCGTTAAACTGAATTGTGGGTGTGGTGAGGGGTGTATTTATAGGCATTTTGAGGTTTGGGAAACTTTGCCCCTCCTGGTAGGAATGTATATCCCATACGTCACTAGCTCATGGACTCTTGCTAATATGAAAGAAATGAATTTATCAGGTAAGTTCTTACATAAATTATGATATATATATATATATATATATATATATATATATATATATATATATATATATATATATATATATATATATATATATATATATATATATACACACACACACACATACACGCACATATATAAACTTGAGGAATGCACTCCACAGGGATTTTGGATAGCATCAAAGTCAATATATATATATATATATATATATATATATATACACACACACACACACACACACATATATATATATATATATATATATATATATATATATATATATATATATAAATAAATATAGAGAACAAACGAGTGTCCGGACAGGATGCTCAAAACTGGTTCATTTATTGATTGAAGAAATAGCGTATAAAAACACACATACACACACAGCGGCTCTGCAAATATCAGCTAGTGAAATATATACTTGCAGGCATGGATGGTAACATGGCCAGGTGAATGAGGGCTGTTAGGTGCACAGAAGGTGGGCTATATCTGACGCGTTTCAGCTCTTATAGAGCCTTACTCATAGACTGCATAAAGCCCACTTCTAACATGCAGCTTTAAATAGGCTAACCTAACTTGTTATTGGTTGTAATGTAGCCCATTTCATGCAACAGGTGTGTGTACTAGTTAGGGGAGGAACTGGGAGTTGCAATGTTGATTAGAGTGCAAGCTATTAGGTGTATTATGCACGACGTTCACACCCACTCTTAACCATGTCTTGTCATGGAGAGTTAAGGGGTTAAGAAGCATAGAGAGAAAAAGGGTGTGTGTAAGCCGTACCCAACGTATTAATAGCTGCAGTCTAAGGGTAACCCTTCACTAAATACATCTGTAGTAGAATAAATGTGAGCATTGATAACATTGAGTGCTGATAGGGCACTAAAAATTTGTATAGTTATTGATATTTGGTAATATTGTTATCTAGTAGCCTTTCACATTTGAATGGCAAATAGCTTCTATGTGATAGTATAATATACATCGTATATTTATATATCATGTGGACATTCATATACTATAGTATTTACGTGGTTACCAATGTATCCTGACTTCTTAGTTATAATATTGATAATAATACTACATCTACACCTAAACCTAGTTAATTCTAAGTCTGAGGTGTATTAATAAGTGACCTAGAAAGAGGGCATAGGCATTAATAATTGTTAGATACTGATAGAGAACTTGACCCTGAAACTAATACTATATGAGCATAAGTTTTAGATAGTAGTGATTAATTAATTCTGTATCTATTAATACAATTAAATATTGGATGACCTACAGATGGCACTTATAGTAATTATTATAGTGAATTATATTTATTTATTTATGAATGTTTCTCATACAAGGTACTTTTGCTATGATAACTTGTGTTAAATAAGAATATTATACTCAATGCTCAGATGAATTGAAAGGTAAAATGATCGGTAACCCTATGGTGATGTTATAATTGATATCTCCCTGTGGTATAATAATGACCACTGGACCTCTATCTGAATATCCAACGAGTCATAATCGTTCACTGGAACTATTCAGGCATTGCTTGATGAAGATACCCATAAGTATAGTTTCTGAAAATAATACTGTTAAATACTAATGAGTCAATGGCTAGGAATATTGGGAAGTCGCACTAGGACTGCCAATGGTTAATGAGATCTGTTTCTATGTTAAGACCTAGGGGTTGTCTGGTTCCCAGTGTGAAAATCCAAAAGGCCTCCTTTCTAAGGAGGTCCTTGGATCTATCACCTCCCCGTGGTCTCTTTGGAATATGGTCTATAATCAACCATGTAAAGTTTCTAACATCTCTATGATGTACTTCTATGAAGTGCTTGGCTGCACCTGTGGTTAGGATACCCCTCTCAATATCATTGAGATGGGCTCATATCCTCTCTCTCGCCTCTCGAGAGGTGCAACCTACATACTGCTTATCACATGCCAAGCATGTGATCATATAGATAATGAAGGTCGTTCGACAGTTTGTACAATGGGAATGTGTATATACCCTTTGTGTAACTGTGGATTGGAACGTCCTATTCACACTTACATATCCACAGGCTTTGCAAGTGCTATTACTGCATTTGTAGTGCCCTTTTTGGGTTAACCAGCTACTTTTTGGTTTTTGCTTTTTAAGTAGGGAGGGAGATACTCGGTTCCAAATTGTTATATTGCGCTTGGGGACACAAAAGCAACCCTCGCTGATCTCATCTTTCAAGATGTCATCAGCTAGCAGGATCGGAAGATTCTTCCGCAAGATTTTGCAGACCTGATAATATTGTGAGCTATAGGTGGTTACAAAAGTAGGTTTATTCCTGGGAGGCCTTTGTTTAGACTTCTCTTCAAGTAAAGTGGACCTATCTTGATGTAAAACTTCATTGAAGGCTCTGTGTATGGTCTTTTTATTGTAACCTCTCTCAAGAAATTTTTGGGTAAGCGAATGACTCTCGTGCAGGAAGCTATCATGCTCGGAGCAATTACGCCTTAATCTTAGGAATTGGCCCTTTGCAATCCCATAACTTGTATGTCTAGGGTGACAACTCCTAGCGTGAAGGAAAGTATTGGATGTGATAGGTTTTGTATATAGTGAGGTGCTTACGTTGTTCTCCAAGGGTTTTCCTATCAAGATGACATCAAAGTATGGAACCTGGACTTTATCAAAGCTGTGGGTAAAACTTAAACCCACCGTATTGTCATTGATGTGCTCACAGAAGTTTGCTATGTCTTCTTGTGTACCAGACCACACAATTAGTAAGTCATCAATATAGCGTTTATAGCTAGTGAATGATGACAGGAAAGGGTTCAGATCAAAATACAGGTGCGTCAACTCCCAACAGCCCATAAAAATGTTAGCATAGGCTGGTGCGAATTTCGCACCCATAGCTGTCCCTCTCTGTTGGAGAAAAAAGCTTCCTGAAAACTCAAAATAGTTGTGAGTTAACAGAAATTCTAGCACTCTCACTATGTATGCTTTAAGGTCAGTACTGTAATTGCTGAAATTATCCAGCATGTATCTTGTGGCTGCTATCCCTTTATCGTGTGGAATGGCCGAGTATAGGCCAACCACATTGATCGTTAACCAGCCCATTTTATCATTCCAGGTATGGTCTTGCATCAGTCTCAAGAGATGTTTGGTATCTCTCAAGTATGATGGCAATCCATACACAAGGGGTTGTAGTAAGGATTCCTGCCAATTTGATAAATTCTCAAAAAGGGATCCTATTCCCGAGACTATCGGGCGTCCTTTCACCTCCTCCAAAGATTTATGTACTTTGGGGAGGTGATGGAATATCGGTACTACAGGATGTTGAACATTTAGATAGTCAAATGTTTCATCATCAATGAGTCCCTGGTATTTTCCATCATCAAGCAAATCTAGCAGGAGGGACCCAAAGCGTTGCGTTGGATCCCCAGGCAATCTTGTGTATACTTTTTGTCAAGTAGTTGCCTTTCTGCTTCCTTAATGTAGTAGGATTTATCCAAAACCACTATGGATCCCCCCTTGTCAGACTGCTTGATGATGATGTTATCTCTGTCTTGTAGTTGTTTGAGGGCCTTTCTTTGTTGTGTGGTTAGATTATCATGTTCCCTGCTCTGTGATTGTGTTGTTTCTTTCTCCAGTTTCAGGAGATCCTCCTCGATTCGTTTTTGGAAGCTCTCTAATACTTGACCCCTGCACTGCGTGGGGTAAAAAATAGATTTTGGCTTGTAGCCTGTATGGCTATCAGTTACTACTTCATCTGATGTATTTTCAGATTCCAACAAATGTAGATTAAGGAAATCTCTTGCTTCTACTGGGTTAAGATAGTCATGCCTAGCACTTGTGTCAGGTATGTGAAACTCTTTCTCTATAGTAGGGTGTAATTGGTAAAACTTTTTAAGAGTAAGACCACGTATAAATTTGTTTATGTCAATCAGAGTGTCGAAGACATTAAATTTTGGGGTAGGAACAAAGTTGAGGCCTAAACTCAAGACCTCTAACTCCAAGTCGGTTATGGGGACACTTGATAGATTTATAATGTTGGATCCCTGTATTTGTTGGGCTGTTTGCCTCTCCTCAATTGGTACTGATCTCGCTGTGACCCCCGTTTGGTGGACCCTCTTCCTCCTCCTCCTTCTCTTATTCCCTGAGCCAACTGAAAAACCTGTTGGCTTGTGGTTTCATCCACTGCCTGTACTGACTGAGCTTTCTTGTACTTATTGCCCCTAGGTGGCTTGGGGGCATCAGTTTTTTTCAGGATAGCTCTATTGGGTTCTAGTTTGTCAGTAATCTGGGTACTGGATGCTATAAGGCCTGGTGGAGTAGGTTGTGGGGTTTGAGAGGGCGGCTGTATTGTAATGTTATCAGGTGATACTTCCTCCTCATCAGAGGATTGTCCACTGGACATGAATGCCACAAAGTCCTGAAGGTCATCATCCTCATTAGACTCTGGGTCTGTATCTGAAAATGACACCTTTTTATCCATCTTCTTTCCTTCTTTAAGTTGTTTAGACTTTTATAGTTTACTATTTTCCTTTTTCTTGAGCTCCTCTTAGGGTTCCAATTATATATCCTATTGGCTTTATAATCATCAAGATCTCTGGAATATTTTTTGTATTTAATAATATCCAGTTCTTTCTTGGTCTTGTCTACAGTAACTTGTAGAATGCTGTCAAGCTTAGGATAATCGGTATGTTCCATAAAAGTATTGAGATCTTTCTGTATACTCTCAATGTTGTCCCTAGCCTCTGTTAGCTTGGTTTTTTTGTGTTGGATAATAAGAGCCATTAGCCTCAAAGAGCATTCTGTCAGTATATTATTCCATTCTGTTATAAATTTTTCATCTGTGGTGATAAATGCAGGCAGTTTTTTAATTCGTAGACCTCTAGGAATCATACCAAGAGATGTATACTTTTCTAGAGTCCGTTTGTCCCACCATAATTTATACTCCCGAACGAGAGCATTCTCCATAGCCATAAAGACATCTGCTATGTCTAGTAAATTGAGTTTATTTTCAAATGTATCTTCCAAGCTCGGTCTGTTCCCCTCTAGGGTAGCCACTGTTAGCATGGAATAAAACCGATGTGCCATGTTACTGTCGCTGTGTATGATAGTGTGATAACGCTATACTGTGCAGGGCTATATGTGATGATAATAGCCAACTTGTAAAGTAAATAGACAAGTGTTGTACAGTCTTATTGGTAAGCAGTTTGAGGTACTAAATAAAGGAGGGGTCCCTAGTGTGACGTTGAACTGAGAGTCTGAGTGGAGTGATTAGTAGTAATGAAAACAAATGGCAAATGAGGGTATCAGACTCTATCAGATGAACACTTCACAGTATGGGGATAAGAACGAAGTTCAATTCAAAACCGCACTTATTTAGATCCTTACGGCATTGATAGCACATGTAGTGAGGAGAAATGGATGCCCTCTTGCAGTCAATACATACAAACTGGGGTAGCTTCAATATAACAGTCCAAAATTTTATGGTAGGTACTTATAATCTGTGTCACAAATAACGACAAGGATTAACGGAGA